>NC_052358.1:48915388-49012551 GCF_009727055.1 Benincasa hispida
CACATCAAAGCACTAATTATAGTTTTAACGTTCTAATTAGATCGGAGAATCATTCGAATTAAGAAACAAAGCCCGTTATCTTTTATTTCTCTATAATTGGAGCATAGTGCCCTATCCATTTATTCATTCGCCCCGACTTGACTTTTTTTTTTCCGCATCAAAGAATTCAAACAAGGTTTGGCCTAATCTAGTAAGGTAAAAATATTACTAGAATTTTCCATTGATACGACATGCTGCTTTTTCCATTCATTCCTTTCAGGGATCACGCCAGCGTCTTACAAACTCTACCGATAGTATGGACGAATCTGTTACTTCATAGAAATGTGTTAAAAGATGCTAGCCGCCTTAAAAGCTCGAGTATTCTACCATTGAGTTTCGCAATCCCCAAAATATCAACAATTTTTCTGTGTAGATACAATCGGAATCAAAATAACAAAAAGAAATTAAATTACACGACGTAAAATCAAAAATATTCCTAAAAAAAAAACTTCTTATATCATATCACACAAAAGTAATTTTGTGTATCACAGAAAATACAATGAGACTATCATGTGCGTGAAAGCAAAGGTCATGAAACGGAGATAACTAGCTTCATTTATACACGATCGGATTATATTTGTTTGATACACTTTTATCAATATTAATGTGAATAATGAAAAACGCCTATAATGGAGAAAAACAAAAGAATTTATAATGAATTAAAAAAAAACAATGGAAAAAAAAATTTGAATTGAATAAATAGATTTTATTTTATTATTTATTTTATATATAGAAAATATATATATAATAATATATAGTTATATTTAACTAGATAAAGCTAACAAAAATAGAATAAGAGGAAAATATTCTAATAACTAATATATTAATAATAATAAATTATTATTAAAATAGAGAGAAAAGAATTCAAAAAACTACGGACTTGGATTGGGATTGGCACTTATAGAGATAATAATCAACATAGATAGATATAAAAGATATGGCAAAAATGAAGTAAATTAAGGAAGAAAGAAGTTAGAAAAAAATATATCGGGTTTATCACATTTCACTCCATAAATCTAAATAAAGTAAAAAAACTTAATCTCCTTTTTTATTTATTCATAAAAATTGCAACAAAATCACCCCATTTGAGACGGTAATGTACAAATTTTTATTTATAATATATCGATATAGAACCAATTAGTTCATTTAGTCACTTAATTGATCTTTTTCTATCCATCTTAGATCAATTTATATCAATACAAATCAAAAATATCTTTTTTGTCGTTATCGAAAGACAAAATTTGAGGTAATAAGTGTTATAGTATGAAAATAACAAGGGGGGAGGGGGGAAATTACAAAAAAGGTTAGCCAAAGCTATGATACAAGTTATCCACACCCTCTTTTTTTATTTCATTAATATATCAATGGAATTTCGGATTTATTGATTAAGGGTGAAGTTTCGTAAAAACATCTGCCCTTCTTTAAATATCATGAACAGTTCCTGTAGGTTTGAGCCTGATTTTCAAGGAAATATAGTAATAGAGATCGACAGGAACATTTAAATAGGTTTTGATTCTTTTTATCGGTCATCATAAAAACTCACTTTACGAGATCTTTTTCCCTCTCTTCGGGATCGAACATCAATTGCAATGATTTGATAAACGGCTAATTGGATAGACGTAAATTAACAATCCCTAGAACCAGTATAGAAGTATAGTATTCTCCTCGTATCTGGGCCTCGAAGTTGAAAAATTCATAAAGACTATGTATATAATAATTCTACATTTAGATGTCAAAGATGCCACTTAGACTTATTACAATCAATTAGACTATGACTTTAAATTACTTTTTTCTTTATCTTTGTTGTTTTTTTTTTTTTGAAATAAAAAAACTCATTCTGTTATCCCCATAACTCAGGATTAGTTGCGATAAATCTTACTCAAAGGAAAACAACCCTTAAAGCTTAAACTTCATCTTATTGAGCGTGTCTCTAACCCTTATATTTTTGCCTGTCCTCTCTTTACCTTTAGAATCCATTTCGATTATCTTTCAGCTTCTATTCTAGGTTTTAGTATTCAGGGACAATTGAAAAAGATTTTTACTTGTTTCTGGATCATTTATCCTTGCTTTTAGTATCATAGTGGTTATATGACATTACTTCGGTGACTCTTTATCGTTTTCAAATTAGGCTGAGCAACATACCCATTTTTTGTGTGATTTCTTTTTATCAAAGAATCATATAAATAACTCGGATTCTTCGGTGTGATACACTTTTGATCAAAATTTGTATTGGTGGGTTGGAATTTGAAACTTGTTCAGATTGGGGATTCTTTCTGCATTCTTCTTAGTATCCGAAAAAACAACGAATCATATACTTACGAAGTAGTTTTTAACTTATGATTGTGACACTTAACGCCCTGGATCTCCCCTCTATTGAAAATGAATCAATTACTTTTCTTCTGTTCTCGGAGCATCCATCAATGTACGTATTTTACATTCAAACACAGCGTAAAAAAAGTAAGCTAGCCTCTGTGAAAACAGACAGACGATTGTCGAGTTCACTAAGAGTCCTTCTCACTCTTCATTTCTATATATAATTATAATAAATGGTGGTGGTGTGTAAGAATCAACAAGGATTCATGTCCTTCAAGCGCACGTTGCTTTCTACCACAAAGTTTTTACCATAACCTCTAATTTTCTTGTGAACTGCGTATGTAGGATAAATGATTAACATTTGAGTGGAATCATGTTATAGTCAATTGGGGTTAGTTGGGTCCAAGTATATCTATACTCTTTATGACATGTGGTAGTGAGGTTTTTGACATAAAACACCCAAATTAGTCTAAATACACCTCACTACTGGTAGCATAACGGGTCAAATTTGATAGCCTATAAGAGGCCCATAGTTTTATGGTTGTATATATTTGGTGTGTGTGTGTTATGTGTTATCTCTGAAATAAACATTTTTTCTTTTCCTCTTTTGCTTAATATGAAGGGTGTCGCAAATATTTATTATTTCTCTTGGCAATATTGATATTATAATGGTAAATTATTTTAATAATGATCTTAGAATAGGAGGAGAGATGTATTGCTCTTTTTTTACTGATTGTCTTTACTAAAAGATTCACACCAAATTTATAGAATTAAGACAATCGTGCAATTAATTGCATCTTAACGAAGCATTATAATTCCTAAGAGGAAATCTCATCCAGTTTTTCTCGTGAATTTCTTCATTTTTAGAATGGTATTTCACGAGTTTCACACTTCTTCGAGTACCAAGGAAATCGATACCATTAAGAAATACATTAAAAGATATTTAATTATTGATTTGACCATATGTGTAGTGTACTATAGTATTTATCTGCTTAATTATTATTGTATTGGACTAAAGTTTGTAGATAAAATATAGGAAAATGCTTATATTTAAGATAGTCGATTGATACTCATGTCTATATTTACAGTCAATAATATTCATATGTTCTCTAAACTCAAATCAAGGTTAGGTCTGCATTTTCGTATGGATTATTATAAAACCAAATTAAAACATCCCTCTTCACTTCAACTAGATAGATCCCAAATAAAACGATCAATATTTGGTATTCATACGAAAAAAATGGTTAAGATAAATAATAAAACATACAAATACATACATATCACATTTGGTACTTTTATCTTTTTAGAATTTATTCTATTAACTTTTAGGACTCATAATGATACATCTATTTATAAATAAAAGGTGTCTGAGAAAACAAAGATTCGTAGACCTGTTATTGTTACTGGATTGTTGATCAATTATTTCCATTACAGACAAACACAAAATTACAAATAATGAGGTGAAAAGATATTAATATATATATTGTTTACATTTATATTCGTAGTCTCAATAAGAATGCTAGTTCTTACTGTTCATATGTTATGATATGAATATACCACACCAATTCGTTATGTATGGATGATGAGATTCCATCGATACAGGGCCAATTCCAATAGACTTATTGGAGGGTCCCATTGGCGTGCATCGAGTAGGAATTGAACCTACGAATTCGCCAATTATGAGTTAGGCGCTTTAACCATTCAGCCATGGATGCTTAGTGAGAATCCTCGTACATGGTGAATAACCAAATTCCAATTGAAACGAAATATTTAGGATAAATCAATGAAATTTAGGAGGACTCAATGAAAGGACTCAGATTTTGTTGATTACTTCGAGGAAGATGATCATGGAAATAAAAGATTGGGGCCCCCAAGTACATCAGATTGGTTGACTGTAGGTATGTTTATTAAGTTTTTAAAAAGATTTTATGAAACCACCACAACGATAAGTGGATCTTCATATGTGACTTCTAATATTGGTTCTAAGAAAATTAATAAAATTCAGTTTGCTTTGAACAAATTGAGCAAAAATACCAACTATGTTCTAAGCACGATGGCTATGAATACGAAGACAAAGTTTGATAATTATTGGGGTTCGCTTGAAAAAATGAATAAATTGATGTTTGTGGCTATGGTGATTGCTCCTCGGTACAAGTTAAAGTACTTGAATTATTGTCTTTCCAATATTTATGCCAGTGATTGTTGGATTTTATGTCCTAAAACTCGTAGTTTGTAAATTAATAAACATATTCTGTTTTGTTTTTTGATAAGTTGTTATTGAAATTTTAATCTTGAATCCAATAAACTAAAGTCCTGAGGCTATTTTATGTAGTTTGAACTTTATGTAGTGACATAAATGTGGATCAAGTTCAAATATATAGCCAAAATGGTCTATAGTATATGAATAAGGTTGGGCGCCTTATTCTGAGGACACTATGGATGCGGCTCACTTTGTAGTTAGTACAAACGATGTAATCCTGAATCGTTCATATAGAGATATGTGTGTGGGGGCATCCTATGCAATGAGTTTACATAAGACTGAACCATGAAATAGTCACTTTTTACGTTCTAAATGCCGTTTTATGTATAAAACTGACTATTTCGTTAATTGATGACCTAAGTAACTTAATCTTAATCCTGAACTAACTATGAAATCCTGTTCACTCGGAATTATCCTTAGATCTGCACAAGTGAGGGCAGCTCATCATCCCTGGCCCAATAAGCCTCCCATTTCAGGATAAGCCTCCCATTTCAAGGGTAAGATCAGATGGATAGCTGGGAACATAGGGTGCAAGATGGAATTCACTCCTACCCGTTATAGGGATAGTAGATAGGTTGTTCTCTTTAGTACTGAATCTAGGTCTTGAACAAGGGGCCTCACCCTCTCATTGACCCGAGAGGGATTTGGTTTATAGGTTGGACCTTAAACCAATTGTTCATTAGAGGATCAATGGAACTTAAGGAGCAAGATGTAGTCTTGGGGGTAAAACAGTTTTTATGACCCAACCGAGATTACGAACAACCTATGAAAGATTAGCTTACTAATCATTGTTATATCAAATGGACACAAATATATCTATAGTGAGGGGAGTGCAACTACGGGACTATAGTGGAATGACCCGTTAGTTAACGAATGTTGATTAACCCCGTCTAAAGAGTTTAGCTAGCTAATCTCGGATCGTTGGAGCCCATGATCTATAGGTCCATTAGGTTCCTTTACTAGCTCATATGGAATAAACTTAAAACAGTATGATAGAATAATTCGAATTGTTCAAATTAGGTGAAGAGAGAGAAACCGATAAGTATATGTGATATAATGGTCGAGTTTTCAGTTTAGAGATACAGCTTTAATATTTAAATGTGATTTAAATATCAAGAATATGAATACGTTCATATTCGGAAGCTCGGAAATAATGGAAATGGTCAAAGATGTAAAAAGTTAAATAGTTGACTTTTGACTTTGAAAAGTCAAACTTTGACCGACCTTATATTCAAATGTGATTTGAATTTCGAGAAAATGAATGCGGATTCATGCTTGGGAGGTCAAAATTAGTCAACACGGAAAAAATCATAAAAAGTAAAAATGTTGACTTTTTGGTCAAAGTTTGACTTTGACCAAATGACTATTTTGCCCTTTGACTAAAGTTAGTGGGAAAATCCAAACTTTTGTGGGATAATTCCACTCACAAAATAGTGGGCTAGGTGTTGGCTTATAGTGGAGACATTAAGCCCACTTAGATAGTGAATTCTAGGTGTTGGGTTTTTATGAATTTATTTCATGCAATTGTTGCATGGTTTTTTCTATAAATGGGCTTTTGAATTTGGATTAAAAACTTTTGCCATTTTGCCAAAATTGTTTGTAAATTTGGGCTGGAAAAATCACATTTTTTGGAGAAAAATTTAAAATCCAAACCTAATCCAAAATTCCATTTCTTTTTCCAACTCTTTCTCTCTCTCGGGTTCTTCATCCACTGGGTCCCACAATCCGGTTATGAGTCCAGAGGATAGTAGGTCAACTCTAGTGGTTGTCCGGAAGAATTCAGGTTGAGATTCAGCGAGGAAAAACGTTTCAGGAGCTTCAAAGATAATTTTTAATTACTGTTTTTTTCCTTCAAATTGCATGCTAATTTCCTTTTAATTAAAAGCAATTAGAGTGTAATTAGGTCATTTATTTCGCTGCGTATGTCTCATGTTCCATCAGTGATATGGTTAAGGATATGGTTGAGAGTGTGAAATTATATTTGTATCGTCTATACGACTTTTACAAATCACATAATACTTCTCATCGAGATAGTCATAGTACCAATGATTCTCAACAATCAAAGATTGTCACTATAAATGAAGATGATCATGGGATGGACGAAGAAATAGATGATCCGTTGATAACTTTTAAGAGATTGAGAGAAGAAGAAAGTTCATTGGAAGTGGAGAATGTTTTGTCTTCTTATTTGTCTGACAAGGTTATAGAAGATAAAGATGATTTTAAGATATTGTACTGGTGGAAAATGAATGGCTACAAATATCCCATTTTATCAAAAATTGTTCGAGATGTTTTGGCGGTTCCGATATCAACAGCCGCTTTTGAATATGCATTTAGTACAGGAGGGAGGATTCTTGATTCCTTTCGAAGTTCTTTGACTCCAAAAACAGTGGAGGCCTTGATATGTACACAAAGTTGGATTCGTGTGGCTCAGTGTTACTAGATCTCCATCCACAACTTGAAGAGTTAGAGATGTATGAAAATATTGAGTCAGGTAATTAAATGATTTTTTTTTTTGTACATATCTAAACTGTTTATTGTACATATCTAATATATATGCTCAAATAATTAATATATTTAATTTTGCGTGATTTGTTTTGTAGATAGTCCATCATCTTTTGTTCTTTTGAAATAAGGAATTGGATTTGAAGTATAATAATGATTTTAATGGTAAGTTTTACTACCATAAGATCAAATATAAATGATCCTCTTGGTCTAATGTATTTGTCATTTATACTCTTGGTTTAATATAATTGTCATTTTTTCAGGCATTGAGAATGAGGAGTGAAAAGACCAAAGATGAAGAAGAAAACTCACTCGAGTCATTCGTCATGTCTCATGGTGCATTGGTGCTCTTGAATGTTATTATTGAACTTGGAGCTTTTGAATGTTATTATTGAACTTGGAATTTTATGTAATAGGCCACTAGTTATTATTAAACTTGGACTTTTTGTTTCTATTTTGAATTTAGACTTGAATATTTTGAATAGAGACTTTGAACTTGAACATTTGAATTGAATTATTTGAGGAAGTTTCTTTTGAAGTTTATATTGAATTTACGGTGGTTGTATTTTAATGTAAATGTTAAAATTTCACATAGATTACAATATTACACGTTTCTTATTATTAAATTTTTATTAATTGGTAATATATTTAGAATTAGTTCACTTTTGTAAATATGGAGGTTTATTGACCTACAAAAATCAAATTGTTCAATAGAACGGGAAGTAACGAAAAAGAACATTCAAAATTAAAAAAAAAAACGGAACCGGTGACCCAACCCAATCCAACCCGAAAATTTTGGGTTGGGTTGGATTTACCATTAAAAATGAACTTTAAGGGTTCATTATTAGCCAACCTGATTTTTGAGTTGGTTCACAAAATTCTTCCAACCCGGTCCAACCTGGACCATCTACATCCCTAGCCACGGTCACGACCTTGTCCACGACCACGACTTCAACCACGATTATTAACATTCATAACATTCACTTTAGGGAATGGTGTTGTTCCAGTTGGTCGTGATTCATGGTTCTTCATCAATAACTCGTTATTTTGTTTGATAATGAGAAGAATGAAATTAGTTCTAAATATTATTTAATACCTTACTCTCGATATTGCTGTTACAATAGCATGTTCGAGACATCAAATATAGAAAATGTCTTTTTTAACATATCATCATCAGTAATTTTCTCTCGGCATAACAACAATTTTAAACTGACTTTGAATAATGCATAATTGTAATAATTTACTGATTTAAAATCTTGTAACTTCAAATAAATCCACTCATTACAAACTTTGGTAAGAATAACTATTTTTCTTATGATCATACATTTCTTTCAAAATTTTCCACAAGATACGAGGATATTTTATTATAAAATACTCCATTTTCAATCCCTCGTGGAGACGATGATGAAGGAAAATCATAGCTTTTGCTTTGTCCTGACTGGATGTTGTATTTCCATTTAATTGTTTCTTCCAAGTTCATAGTATCCAAGTGGATTTCAGCATCGAGCACCAATGACAAATAATTATTGTCATTAATGTCAAGGGCTGTGAATTCTAATTTCATAAGATTTGTCATGGCAACACTTTAGGACCTACCTTCAGCGAGGGAAGCGACAAGAGCTCGAGTTGATGACGTATTGTAAAATTGAAGAGCATAATGGAAATACGGATATGGATAAAATATAATAAAATAATATAACTAAACTTATAAAATAACTAAAGCATACTAAAATTATAAAATTACGGAAATAGGAAGGAAATAGAAAATATATGAAATTCTCTTTTTATTCTCACCAATGTGCTTATATTTTAGGGTAATTGCAATGTGGCATTTTTAAAGATAATAACTAAGTGTATAACATCACTGTAAAAAAATTGTAAATATAGCAAAGTTTATCAGTGATAGGCTTTTATCGTCGATAGACTCTTACCAGCAATATGGTTTATCACTGATAGACTCCTATTAATAATATGGTATATGACAGATTATCTAAATTTTGCCATATTTGTAATTTTTTTACATTATGTTATATTTGCTAATATTTTTGGTCTGATTGCTATATTTGCAACGGTTCCTTATTAAACCACCAAATAGGGGTGGAAACGGTTCGATTTGGTTCGGTTTGATGGTCAAACCGAATCGAATTGAATTTTCTAATATGTGAAATGAACCGAACTGAACCAATTTATTGGTTCGAACCCAACTGTACCGAACTGCATAATGTTCGGTTCAGTTTTGGCATTTTAAAAAAAATCTATGTTATATTTTATTTAAATAAAAAAACAATTTGGTTCGGTTCGGTCTTAAATTTGGTTTTGTTCTTAAAATTAAAAATGGTTCAATTTAAATTCAGTCTTACTCTTTTTCTTAATATATAAATATATAAATAAATAAATATAAAAATAGTTCGGTTTGGTTTCAAATTCGGTTTTCAAAATTGAAATCGAATTGAACCGAATTAATTCGATTTTAAAATTTCTTCAAACGGACTGAACCATATTTTTTTGTTTCACTAAGTTTTCGGTTGTTTAACTTTTGCAATTTGAATGGTCACCCCTACCATCAAATATCACTCTTTATAAACAATTTGACAATACACGGACACCAAACATGAATTAATGCACATGGACAACATGAAAAATGACACATGACGTAGAAGCCTACACATCTACTACCAAATATCACTATTTGTAGATAATTTGACAATATATAGACACCAAACATGAATTACTGCGCATGGACAATATGAAAAATGAGACATGACAAGAAACTACACCTTGGACATCTTTTTTTTTTTTTAATAATAATTTAACCTTATTTTAAAATTGTTTTTTTTGTTCATCATCATCTTCTATTTCTCTCGTTCTGACTCGAGAAATTCTGGGGGATCTTCGGCTACGAGGTCCCGATGGTCCAATTCGGATCCTTGAACTGATTGACGTTTGGGTCCGAATCTGTGGTTTGTGCTTCGATCTTGGTTCAAATGGTCTCTGGAGTAACTACTGAGATTCGTTGTCAAGGTGATCAGTTTTAAGGATATTAGTTTTTGCCATTTCATAATTTCTGGTTTGGAGTGTGCGAACATATATGAATTCCATGTTCTAGTTTACTTTTAATTAGTGGTTTCAACCTTTCCTTCAGAATTTCACGTGAAAATTTATTTAATTATTTATTCATGTTAATTATCCGTCAACAGGGGAATCGACTAAACAGCAGTTGATTGATTTTCGATGAACTTGGTGACAATGGCAGAGCAAAGAACTGAGGATGGTAGCTCAATGAAGGAAGGAGAAGAGGTGAAGAAGGAGAAACTGAAGAAAAATGTCGATCCGGAACTTTTCAGCTGCTTGCTTCAACCTATGAGTATCGGTGTTGATCCGGACTATATTGGCATTCGTCGTCTCTTGCTTTATCGGAAGGCTGAAGCCGCGGTTCTCCGTCGTAAAGTATGTTTTCCTCTGCAGCTTTATTTTTTAAATTTATATTTTTTTCTGCATTTGTTTCTATTTGATTGGGTTTTGAGTTAGATTGTGATTTTTTTTTTTTTTCCTGTTTGATTCGGGAATTTGGATGTTAGGGAGCATAATTTAAGTAGATTTGGGAGGACAATGCAGTCTGAGTTACATTGGGGTTTCTTGATTCTTTATTTTTTCTCCTAGGACCGAGGTTCCACCGATTTTACTTATGTCCATCAAGAGGAAGACAAATTCTGGGGTTTCGATTTCATAACATTATGAATCAGTTTTGGCTTTCTGTTTGGAAAGAAATTTTGTTAAATTGTTCCTCCATTCTTTTCAGATGCACAGCCTATATTATTTCCGATGGTTCAATTCGTTTATGCATCATTTCCTGAGAATAACGTTAGGCTCTTTCTATTGGTGTTATCCTTAGGACTGGAGGTGCAATGGAAAAGGATATGTGGCATTCCGCAATTTCATACGCCGGCCAAGGAATTGGGAAAGCTCGCGTTTACCAAGTCTTCAAAGCACCCCAGGAAACAGGTTGCTAACTAAGGCCAATTGATAACAATTTCGTATGTATTTTCTGCTTTTGAAATGTATGCTTGGAGTTCTCCCAATTTCATTACTATAATTTTCACCTTTCCTAAAGAAACATTTGAATTCTTAGTCAAATTTCAAAACAAAAACCACTTTTTGTAGTTTTGAAATATTTGCTTGATTTGTTAAAATGAGTCTAGCTCAACTGGCATAGTGCTTACACTATCAACCTCGAAATCAGAGGTTTGATTTCCCACCTCATATATTGTCAAATATTTGCTTGATTTTTCAAAACATGGGTAAAATTTGGATAACAAAACAATGGAACTCATAGGTAAAAATGTAGTGTTAAAATATCTATTTCATAACTTGACTTGTGCTTCTCATGTCTTCCCTTTACTAATTTAAATTTGTTCTTTTATCTCAGTTGCAAGAAATTATTATGAATTGTAATGATGAAACCTCCTATTTAGTGTTACTTTTTAAAGTTATATTCCGCATAACTCTGACATCAAGATAATTTATTGGTTCATGCATCAGTGGAAGATGGGTTCCTCCTCCAAGTCCGCTCTCTCTCTTGCATGAGGTGGAGAGCTGGGGTTCTAGCAAGGTATATCTAAATTCTGTGAAATGTATATATTTAGACACACACATTGCCTGTTTTTTGGGTAAGAAATCACCCTTCCATTAGGGGCAAAGGAATACTAATTTTGCACGAGATGAAAGTATCAAAAAGCTAAAATGTCTTGTTTATTTGAAGTTGTATGCATAGCTTAGTAGAAAGTGTTCAACGTCCTCTATGAGAAACGGGACTGCCTTTTCCATAACTTTAACTCAAGGGGATCCTTCTATGATTTTTGATCTTACATGTTTTCAACGCTTGCTTTTCTACCTAGAGTTTGCTTCCCCTAAATTTAGGCCTCCATCTTTGGACTACTCTTGATCTGTTAAGTATCTTATCTTGTAAATCTTTCTTTCCCTGTTTGCTTGTTCAGCCTAATTCTTTCGCCCTCTTTGCCAAGCTCTTGAAAGGAAAATTTCCTGGGAAGATTAGATTCATCTCTTGGTTGGTTGCTTACTACAAATTTTATCTAGCGATCTTATTTTTTTGCTTTATGCCGTTGGTGGTGCATTTTGTGTTAAAGAATGTTAATAGACTTTGGATCATCTTTTATGGATATGCCATTTACTGCAAAAATTTGGGGTAGATTTTGTGAAATTTTCAAGGTTAGTTTGGTTCCTAGTAGGAATTGATTCTCCACTCTTTTTTTCACATTTGAGGACATTTTTTTTAAAAAAATTAATACCCATGAATATTCCATTAAACTTACGCACATCTCAATAATCTTATGAGATAATTGTCTAATGCAACAATATTTGGTTTTTAGAAAACCCATCAGATTTCAACATCTTATGCAGGTAGATGGCCTTTTTTCTATAATTTCTAGTCCAATGATCAGCATGAGAGAAGGGTCTCATAATTTTGGGTCCCCAGTTTGTCCAACTGCAAGGATTTCTCTTTTAATTCATTTTTCCATATCCTTTGCTCCCCTTTCTCCATTCCACGATGCTTCTCCGTTCTCCTCTCTATGGAATGTTAGAATTTCTAAGAATGTGAGACTTTTTGCCTAACAAGTTTTGCACTAGAGGGTGAACACTCAAGACCATCAGCAGAGACGTTCTTCTTTGGTGTTGGTCCCACAATAGTGTGTTCTTTGCAGTCAAGAAGAGAAGGCCTTGACCATTTGCTGTGGAATTTCAGGTTTGCTTCTCCGTTGGAGTTAGATTTTTAGGAGTTTTGGGAAGTTTTGGCTTGCAACAAAGGCTGTTGTTGTATGATTCTTGAGGAGGTGCTCTTGGACTCTCTTTTTTGCGTTATAGGAAGAGTTGTGGCAGACTTATCTTTTTTGTTCTCTTGTGAGGTATTTGGCTTGAGAATAATTAGATCTTGGAAGGAGCTTTGAGAATTGTTAAGTTTAATTCTTCTTTCTTGGTTTTTGTTGATCAGATTTTTTTGTAATTTCCATCTTGGTCTTGTTAAAAGGAAATTAGGATTTATTCCTAATTAATTTTTTTTCCATTATTATTTCCTTTTTGGTATTTTCCTTTATTGGTTTATTGATGTCTATTTATTCACCTTGTAGAAGGTTGGTTATGTACTTTGAATTACTTTGAATTATCCTGATTTATTCAATAATATACAAATTTAACATTGTATCAGAGCATTAGGTTTAGTCTTATTGAACTCTAGCTGCCAAAGCCCTTTCCGATCTCTGCCTCTGTTGACTACCATAAGGGTTTTCTGCTTGTTTTCCCTTTATCCTACTAGGGTTTTTTTGTCACGCCTCTGTTCATTAGATCCATCACTCATCTGTTCGCCAGCACCGTTCGTGGGCTTTTTGTTACCATGGACCAGGTCTTTTGCGCATTTAGATTTGTCCCTTTGTGCTCATAGATAAATTTTCGCCCCAAATCCATTGCAACCATCGACCACCTCTGCTATCCCATTTGCGCTTTTGCTGTCCGTATCTTTCGTTGTCACTCTCTGCCATGCGTCTCTGTTTGTGTATCAGATTGTATTTGTCCGTGGGTATCTTCTGCACCGCAAATCCGTCTTGTCGCAGCTTTGCTCCACTCAGATCTATGCGCCAGCCACTGCCCGTCAATCGTCGCTGCTACAGATCTGGCAGCATATCTGCTATTCCACCTTAGGTTCATGTTGCTCGCCATGGGTTTCATCCAATCTTTAGAATCCTTCAGTTTCATGTCGCTCTATTGTCTGTCCATCGTGAACTGATTGATTCCATCGTGGTTTGAGGGTTTCAACAAAAGAACCTCTTGGTTTGGTTAGTAAGGCTGATTTAGTTTCAGTCAACCAGTTTGGTTCAGTTTAATTAGTTTGGTTCACTCTTCCATTTGTTTGGTTCATCCAACTCGGTCCGGTGTGGTTCAATTTACTTAGTTTGGTTTATTTCAGGCACTTGGTTCAGTTTTGTTTGGTTTAGCCTGGTTTGGTTTAGTTCAGTTAGTTTGTTTGATTACTTTGTTTTATCTTTTCAGATTTGTGTTTGTGGATTTATGTTCTGTTTTCAAATCAATTGTTCGAGGGTTTTGTTGTAGATTGCTTTATGAGGATCTTTGTTTTCAGCCCAGAAGTTCTTTGTAGGTTTTATCGATCTCTCTATGAGGATCTTTGTTTCTAGCCAAGAAATTTGTTTCCGTTCTTCATGGGTTTATGTTTCCAGCCTACTTTTTGTTTTCGTTCTTCGTGGGTTTCTGTTTCCATCCCAGATCTGCTGATTTGTTTCGGAAATTATCTTTGCATACTCAAGTTGTTCGACAATCTATCACATGAAATAAAAATGCATGTGATGGCACATGCGAGTCAGTGTGTAACGTCCCAAGCCTAGGATTTGGAACCCGGACTCGACACTTGATGGCCCCGACATTCCATTGCATCCCCTGTACCCGACAAGGTTATCCTTGCTTGTCCTTTATTTGTCTTGAGTTGCTTCTAAGAGTGAAGATTATTCCCACAAACCAACACGGGTCCTTTTAGCATGCTTTCTCCTCACTCACATGTTTCATAGGATTCCCAAGAGGTCTACAACATAGAATTTCTCCAAGCTTTTCATCCAACATAGAATTTCTCCAAGCTAAACACGTTTAACTATGAAGTTCCTATGATTGAGCCACCGAAAGAGAAGGTGCACCTTATTGGTATATGTAGTAACTTTCAATTCTTTTAAGCCTTTCTTAACTAGACTTTCATATGTTCAGGATCTCTCACATTCAGATGTGATCTCAGTTCATTCATGTTTGCCTCCTAAACTCGGGCGTTACACAGTGAGAGAGTTGTTATTTAAAAAATTTCTAGTTAGGCTGTAGAGAATTTCTGATCCTCAGTTTCTTTTTCATATAGGGTGCAATTGTTAGTTTTCCATGTTTATTGCTCATGCAGAATTTTCAATGATTTAAATAATTAAATCAAATTAACTTCTTTGAGCATTGAACAAGAAGCACGGTAAGTTTAAAACTGATTGCAATTCTATGCTTGCTTTTGTTTCATCATAATTATAATCTATTGTTATCTTTCACTCAGGACTTACAGAGTCACCGAAGATCAAGTTTTAGCTCAAGTGCAAGTGATAATAGTCAGCTGCAGACTCGTAGAGTTGAATTTGCATATTCTTTTGTTGGAATGCATTGTATATTTGATCAATGCAAAGCCGCTGGTAAACTTTCACTGAAGAAGAAATCTGAACCGATCATGGGATTATTTCAAATTTCTTATCAACACATAATGAAGTTGTTTACATAAGAAGACTAATTGTCAATTCTGCAGTTACGGTTGTGAAGTTTGGGCACATGAGCTCTGATCTATTAGCATATGGGGGAGCGGATGGGACCTTGACTGTATGCAATGTCTCTGAACCATCTTCCTCCGTCAAGCAGTTGCTGGGCCATTCAAAAGACGTCACAGGTTGGATTGGCTGGTATTGCTTTTTTGTCTTTTACACTGTCTCTTCTCCCAATCACAACTTCAAGGATTGTTAAAAGCTGAGTAGAAACTTCTGTTGGTTTTCTCTCCAGAATCTCTCTCCAGGGTTGATTTCTTTTGGTTTGCTCCTCTGCTTGGGTCATTATTATTTGTAGGCCCCCTTTTTTACTTTCACTCATTTAGTGAAAGCTGGTTTCTTATAAAACTAATGCTTAGATGTAAGCGCTAGGGGATGTGTATGTTTTCTTGTTATTCATGAGTTATGCCTCTGTTTCAGTTGTGAATTTTCATGCATCAATCCCTCAATGATGTTGATGAATCTCATTCCTTATGAATTTTTCTTGAACTTGCATATTGTAGAAATGAATACTCTCTCATGTGTGTGCAGCAGACATGCACATAATGATGAGTCATGGTAGAAATGGATTTCATTGATTTGTGAGGAGGATATGACTTTTCTTTGACTTTTGAGGGAAAAAACGGTAAAGAAATCTATCAACATTATAACCTGAACACTAGAATATTGATTTTCCAAACAAGTACCCCACCATGTTTGCATCAGTTAAAGGAGGCTGGAGGTTGAAATTTGCAAAAGCCAGCCATAGAAGCAATATGCCAAACATTTCCACTTGTAATAATATTTGACTGAACTATCTAATTGTTTGTACATACACGTGTAAGTCCCCATAGATTGCTGAGCAGTGTGTTTGGAATAAAAGCATTAGTAGTCAATTTCAAAGAAGTTCAGAAACCAGATGAGTCTAGCAGTGGAACAAAAGAAAAAAAAATGAAAACTCTTTCAAATATACTCCCTGGGGCATTCCAAAAGGATACATTAATTTACACCAAAAAGAAAGCATTACATTGCATACAGTCGTTTCTTGGAATTCTTTCCTGTGGTTAGTTGTAGGATCCCTTTTGCTAGTTTTTTATTTTAAATTTTTTAATGCCTTGTACATTCTTTTATTGAGAATCAATAAATGCTGTCTCCCCCCCCCCCCCCCCCCCCCCACCCAAAAAAAAAAAAAAAAAAAAAAAGGGTTTTTTCCTAGTTATCAAAAATAGCGTCAAGAGTTTTTCATTACAAGCATCAGATCTGATATTAAATTTGTTTCCTTTTAGTATGCTATTAGAACGGTGGATTAAGAAAAAGTAGCATTTTACTATTGTCCAGTTCAAAAAGTAAAATTCTAACATACTGGTGTTTCTTCAGACTTTGATTTTTCATCGAATAATCAGTACATTGCATCGTCATCCATGGATAAAACCGTTAGAGTATGGGAGATATCAAAAGGACTTTGCATTAGAGTAATCTATGGAGTATCTTCACAATTGTGTATACGTTTTCATCCGGTAAGTATGAAACAATAATTCTTTCTTTCTTCTGAGAATAAGTGGTTAACTTAAAAGTATTTTCTTTTCTATTCATTACAATCTGGTGAAAACTCTCTTTCTCACTTCTGGGATAGAGCATGTTGGCTCATTATATGTCTCTTACTGTTTTTGTCTACCTGTTTCTTCTCAATTCTGGGGATTAAGATCATTCCTGCAGTGGCTTAGACATGATTTTATGGAGATTGAAGACTCATAAGCTCAATAAACCCATTAGTCTTCACGATTCTCAAAAGAAGTTTGACAAGTTTCAAATTTGTAGAAGACCCACAACAAGTGGAAATCAATATTATTGGGGAGGAAATGATATTATAGGAGTTTGAACATAGATCTCCTACTCTGATACCATTGTTAAATCACTGATTGATCCAAAAATTTAAGTTGATGAATTATGGTAAATTTAATTCTATCATTTCAATAGTTTAACGGTGACAATTTAAACCTACGATCTCATGGAAGATGCGGAGATGCCTTAACCACTAAGTTATGCTCATATGGGTCTTTTGTTTTCTTAAAAACAAAGAAACAAGAAACAAACTTTTCACCATGGATGAAAATATTGAAAAATAAATGCTCAAGTTGGCTATTAGTATTTTTACTTTTACCCATCTCTTCAAAAGCTGCTTTGTTCTCATTTTTGTGGGGGAGAAAATTGTTCGAGTGCGTAAGTTCTTAGCAACCATAGAAAGTTTATCGAGCTATTGGGATTAGAAATATAACAAAGAAAAACATGGCCTCTGTAGTGAAATAGTCATGGAGTTTCAATAAGGAAGAAGCTTTTCATACAAGGCCATTAAAATTACAGTTGATAGGTTGGTTAGATTGGAATCTTCGGGCAGACTCTACAGTGTAGGGCCTCTTGGTTCTTTATTGCTAGTTACGGGATACTTGGGACAAGAAATTCACAATCGAGATTGGACATGAGAAAGGAGTAGTTTTTGGGAAGATACTTAAGTTGATGACATTAATTGCAATTCTCAAACCGCTTTTACTAGGTTAGATCCCTGGCCTAATAGCCATAATTGAACTGTTCTCGAGGTATGGGATCAAGTTGATACCTGTTAGAATCTTAACATTCAAGAGACTAATAATGGTGTAGAAATGGTAGGAACAAACTTGTCTCTGCAATGGTATGCCAGGTTCACATAAGCGAGAAGTTAGTACCAACTTTTCCTGTTAATCCTTCTTGTCTTCTTTGCTAGAGCGTTGGAATCTATCATTTTCCAGTTCTTGATGCTTTCCAAAAGCTAAAACACCTAGGAAGATTTGGTTCATCTCAACCACAGTAAGTACAACATTTGTGAAAGATTTAAAAAGAACCTGAGCGTCCTTTCTCCCTACTGGCATGCCATCTACTACAAGGATGTTGAAAGTTGTTCCCTTTTTCTTTTGCAAAGGATGTTTTGAGTTAGAAGCATTGTTTTTTCGATAGTCGGTACTTGGTATGCCTCCATCTCCAGTCTGGTGGCCTGGCCCCTTTACAGAATCTCCAAACTATCAAGTGCAGGCTTTGCTGGTGAAGAGCTTACCTGAAAAATCAGAGTTATTTTATGAATATTGGAAAAAAAAAGTGTAAGTTATTTTGGGAAGGGAACCCAAGAGTTTTGCAAGACCGAAATTGCAATAAGAAACATCCTGGCCATAACATGATCTCCTCCCATTGGAAGATTTATGTCAGTGGTTGACAGTCCTGGAAGATGAAGACCGAATGAGCTGCAATGCTCAATTCAGAATCTTTCCCCTTCCATTGCCAGCTGAAGTACCGCTGACAATCTTAGGGAAAGAAGAAGAGGAAGAAATGCTGAAAACTTTTAGTTCAGTGCAAGATAATAACAGTTGAAGGAATGTACAAGAAATACCCCAGCTTACCAACGTCTTGTCATCATGTACATGCTATGTCCCAACTTCTATACATTCATCATTTTGTGGTATTCTTGTGATCTAATCAAGGCAGGGAAATTTCATTCAGGAGGAATCCAAGATTTCTTTGTTGGAAGCAATAGATAGTCTCTTGAGATTATTTAATCAAGTTATCTTTTAGCTCCTAAATTGAGTTCTTCGGCTATGGAATTTTGTAGACATTCTTCTTTGTTATTAATATAAATTGAGAGATCTTTTTGTAGTATTCGTAACTTGAGCAAGTAGGATGATATCTCATCTTTCTTGTGGTCTTTCTTTCCTAGATGTTTATGTTTCATAATGTCTGACACCCAACTATATATATGTATACATAGATATAAATATGTATCCATGCATATCCATATGTTATAATATTGTGAAAATATAATCGAACATTTTATTTTCTTCGCATTTATTTTCTTTCTTTTTACCTTCTTTTTCATTATCATGGTGTAGGTAAATAATAACTTCCTCTCAGTTGGCAATGCACATAAGGAAATCACGGTAAGCATGATGCAAATTTGTTTACAGCCACTTGAGGAAGGAATATTGATGATATTTTTAATTAATGATTTTCCTGAAAATATGAATTAATTGAAAGCTGTAGCTCGCAGCCATGATTTTTCAAAAATGTAATTAAATTGAAAAGTAAGATGTCTCTCATTTTCTCTATTCTTTTAGTTTCAAATTATATTTTTATTGGAAATTGAACTCTTTCGGACATGGAGTAGACATAATCACTAAGATTCATGGGCGTGAATGCATAGAGAATTTTCTATATTTCGGTGTTGTGATTGTTCTGGGAGTGAAATGTAATTGTAAATTAGTGTCCCTCACACCCCCAGACCCGGGGTGAGGGGGGATCTCATCAATGTAATAGTCAATGTGACAAGGGATATTCTGACCCACACATGGGAGATATAATATAGACAATGTGATGCTTTCCTGGTGCATGCAGAAAGGAACCCTTTCTTTGTTTTTTGTTTTTTGTTTTTTTTGTTTATAATTTGAACCCGAAACAACTTTTCATGATATAATGGAAAAGAAAATGTTCAAGGGATACAAACTCCCAAAGGGAGTGAAAAAGAAAATAAAACCATAACGACCTTACTTGAATTGAAACTATTTGATAGTTATACAACTGTGTCCTTAAGCCCTAAAGATACTGGAACCAAAAAATAGAACAAGATCTTAAAGCAATTTCAAACAAAGAGAATGACCAAGAAACAAAAAGGACCTATCAAACCAAAGCTCAACTTCAAAGAAAACTCGAACAAAAATCACAACAGTTGAAAATAAGAACCCCAAAAAAATAATAATAATAATAACCAATACAAGAAAAAACTGTAAAATTTAGGTCAATATGATGCTTGCAGTAAGTAGGAACAGCTGTAAAAACTGAGTTTTAAAAACATAAGATCACGTTACTTGAGATTTTTTGTATTTAGTTTCAAGTTGTGAGCTTGACTCTCTCTAAGTATCATTGCTTGAGGGGTAAAAGTGATGCTTTTTATGAAATGTTTCATCCATTTAAATTTCTTTTGACACCTAATTCTTTATTCTTGAAGTTGTCTGTTATTTCTATTTTGGACCTGATTTATGAAAACGTGCCACAGAGTTCCACTTCACCAGATGCTCATTCCTTAGTTGTATCTTTTCCAAGATATGTCCAGCTGATTTTCAGGAATATATTTTAGGTGTTTAATTTCAGCACTGGGAGGACTGTGACAAAATTAGTTCTTGATAGTGAGGTTACCTCAATGGATCATGATCACACTGGTCAGCTCCTTTTCTGTGGGGACGCAAATGTATGTCATTGGCACATTTATATTGTGAACTTTCTTTTCTGAAAACCAAACTTTCATTTGCTAAGATTGACTGTTGAGATTGCATGTATAGGGACATGTCTACTCTGTGAGCATGAACTCTCATACAGGAGCGTTATCCCGTACGCACCGCCAGTGGTGTAGTAGTCGGCGAAAATCTCCTGTATCTACTGTACAGTATCGAAGCTTCTCTCTGCTGGCCAGGGGCCCTGTTTTGCTAACTTGCACTCAAGATGGAAACTTGTCTTTCTTCAGGTTTTGCCAACATAAATTGGCTCTCATTTTTATTCATTTATTGTTCGTTGACTACTTCTAAGCTTTTATGTTGATGTTCTAGTATTGCTTTGGAAGTTCAAGGATATTTGACCCTCCGGTGCTCACTCAAATTAGCTCCAAGAATACATAGCATCCGTGCTTCGTTCTGCCCTCTACTCTCCCTTGAAAAAGGAGAGTACATTGGTAAGAACTGTTTAGTTAATGTTTCATCTTCAATAGTCATTTTGTGGATGGCCGTATCAGCATTATTAATTTACTTCAGAAATCATATTTTAGAAATTGGCTAATAATTCAAATGCTTACATAGAAAATATGAAAATCATGACTAAGATATTTGGAGAAAACAAACATAATTTTCACAAACTAAAAACCAAATGGTTACCAAATAGGCTTTAAAAATTGTAAAATGTGCTACTATTCTAATGTTCTCTGTTCATTCCACAATGTTACTGATTACATATTTGGGTTTTCTTTTTATGAATTGAAGTTGCAGGAAGTGAGGATTCAAATGTCTACTTCTATGACTTGACACGACCTAAACATACTTGTGTCAACAAGCTACAGGTTCACATTTTCTTCATGTGTTCTCTCCTAGATAAAACTATTTAGTTGACAGTTTGTGGTCGATTGACCAGCACACTTGTGACTCTGCAGGGCCACAGGTTCCCAGTTATCGGGGTTGCCTGGAACCATGGGGAAAATTTGTTGGCTTCGTCGGATTTTTATGGAACGGTAATTGTATGGAAGAGATCGAAGATGAGTTAGAACAAACGATATGTGTGAATAGATTTTATAAATGGCTCTGTTGATTAATGAATATCATTCTTCCCTTTTGTGCTCCCATAATTTTGTCATTCTTTTATCAGCTACAGATAATTTTCAGTATCTCAGAGAAAGTGTTTTATTGCTTTTTAGCGCATTAGTTTTAGAAAGTAGAAATGAGAGTGATCTTATTATGACTATACCTCTGTAATTACAGTGTAACGAAATATAATCTAGTTGAAGTTTTGGAGTGACTGGTGTTAAATAAATGTTCAACTCTTTGGCCTTGATTACCTGATGGAATGTTTATGAGAGAGAAATTTCCAATATAGTGTATTTGCTACTAATATCAATTTCAACAAGCAATTGATGAAATGAAAGTTTCAGATGAGTTCAACTATGAACTGTCACTGCTTCATGAAATCAACTGGACAAACTCTTATTAATTAAGAAAATAGAGGCCAGAGTTTTTATTCATATATACCATACGATATAGCTTACCGCTAGAGGGGGGGAAGAAAACTCCTAGCAAACACTAAACCTACCTTTAAGTATCTTCCACCACCAAATAAAAATGAAAATCTTGTGATCTGTTGATATCTCTGTAGTTTATCAGCCTACCTCTCCGAGAAACTAAGTAAAATAAATATCAATACTCAATATTGGTGTCTACCTTGTTTGATATGTACTCATAGCCATGAATCTATCTAATTTATGGGTTCTATGTAGCTATCGGTTGGCAGACGACTTCAGCAGATAGTTTCTTCCTTAAATTTGGACATGGATCTTCTCCAAAGATGCTGGTAGGTACAGTTGCCAAGCATCTCCGTCGACCAACACATACCTGGAAAGGACAGAGTATAAAGTTAAGAACATGGTATTGCATTTTGAATTTTTTATTTCGCCCTTTACAGATGAATCATCGAGTCAAATTTTGAAAATGTCGAGTACATCATATGATGGTGTAAATTTAGATACCTTCTGCAACACAGAAAGTGATTTTGAAGAATGACAGGTCCCTTGCTCAAGACTTCCGCAAGCTCCTCTTGGAGTTCCAAAGCTTGCAAATTTGATAGCTGAAATGAACTGCCCAGCTGCACAATGCAGGTTGATCTTAAGCACATTCTGCTCATTCAATTCTCCATGGTTTTGATGAGTGTGCTTGTTCTTGACAACGGGGCGATACTCAGATGCCTCGGTACAAATACTTGTAATTGATCTCTTTACAAGACTAATCTTTAAAGGATTCCCGCCAACCTCCTCGAAAACCACAATCAAATTTTTTGATGGCATCAACCAAGATCGAGGAACATGGTACCTAAAAGACAAAAATATCAAATGAAATCAGAAAATAAAATGCAGAATTTAGTGTTCATCCAATGTTTAGCATTCCATGAATGGAACTCGCCATTGTTGAGTCGGATAACCGCAACCAAATTGGCATTTCTTCGGGCGGTATGTACCCGAGTAGCTGCAATCAGTGCAGTTTCCATTGGCATTGATAGTCCAGTATCTTCCGACATTCTGCCCGTTTATCCACACTTGACCCTTTTGCATACTACTCATGTCTAAAGCCAAAGGTTCATCTCCTTCAGGTGCATCGAAATAAGCCTGCAAGTTGAATGGAAATAGTTTCGGTGCTCAATGGTTCTCCAATCTGTACTGGATTCTGTACAAGAATGGAATTCTAGTTCTTCATAACCATTCCAGTCAAGCATGAAAGTACCTTGTACCAAGTAAGCGGTTGCGTGTTTTCTTGCGTAGATGGAACCGGCCTCCAATCAACTGCTTGAACAGAGCTTGGAGAACCCAGGTTCATGGTTTCTCCTCTAAGACCAACCTGTTGAAGGAGAAAAATATAAGGGAACTAGTGGAGTGCATGAAAAAGGCTAAGAATTGTGGTTGTATTTGCAGACCTTATATGACCATTTCTGTCTAGACAAGTCCAACTTTCCCTTGTCCAACCCATGTATAGCCACTGGTCCAAGCACTCCCATTTCTCTCTCCTCAAAATGAGGGCCATTGTTCTTCATCCACCAAAAAGGAAAAAGAAAAATCAAACCAAGACAAACTTAAGTTGTTAAGAACTTCGTTGAGATTTAGATTTTTCATTGTCACGTGATAATACTCTGAGTTGTTCTTAGCAATCATGAGGTTAGAGTTACATTAGTAAAACAAATTGTTTGCCTTAAGTCGGATTTGAGTAGGAAATGGTGAATAGTGAGTCATAGTTCATATTATCAAGGGCTGAAAAACTAACTGGCAATCCACCAGCCATGCTTAGCAGAGAAACTTTGTTCACTCCAGCTTGCAAGTAGATTCTTTCCATGAACGTAAATTTACTGTTGTCGTGAGTTCCGAAGCTTGATCCTACCATTAAAGAACAGTATTACCTACTTGGAAGTAGCTCGACTAATCTCGAAAAAACCATACACAGATGCATTGAAGTTTAGGACATAAAGGAGTTCGATGACTATTTACCTGCTAGCTTTCCATTGATGAATACATGCATAGCATCACCTTTTGACGTTGCAGTGAGGATGGGAAGCTTCCCTCCACGGAGACAGGATTCATTTGAATCTACATCAACACTATGGAATTCCATGGAATAAATATGAGTTCATAATGCCATCTTAATCTATAATATGAGCCACGATATTACCTGGTTGTGTACCAAAGATAGTCACTGGTGTCTCTAGTGACATTTAGTTGCTCCAAAAGACCATCGTATGACATGAACGATTCGTCTTCAATTGAAGATATGTCTTCATTATAAGTCTCCCACGAAAACGATTTGACATTTGTCGGCAAAAACGACATTTGATTTGTTTGAACTTCAACCTAGAGCATGAAAATCAACATTTACGTGTTACTGTTATGGGAAGTTATGTTGAGTTCCGAGTTCGTGTAATGAACTACTTAAGTTTCTACACAAGTATATGAAACAACTTGGCTTCTCTTGCATTCAAACTATGACTCAATTTTACATACTTGGGCAGTATTATATATGACATTCTTGCAATCAGGAAGAATGCTAATGGACCAAGGAGGAAGAGTATAATGTCTGCCACTGAATGTTACTCTTGCAGTTGAAGTCCAATGATAGTTTGATAGAAAAGCAGCACAATCTCCTGAGCTAGAAGAGAATACCTTAGCCTGAAGCATGTTAAGATTCGGTCAATATAACATTACATGGATGAACTTTTAAGTATAAAATGAGGTTAACTTATTGATAACAAACCTTTTGATAAGTTCCCAAGCTATAGTTATGAGATTCACCAGTAAGCAAAGCTTTCTCACATAACTTAACAGCATCGTGGAGTCGTTTTAAGTGACCGAACTTCGGTTGCCTGATCAAACCTAGAATGTAATCAAGGTGACCTAATTGAGTTAGGTCTCTACACAATAGAAGGATTGAAAATTTCAGAAGATTATTACATCTCTATATTGCTCTCACCATATTCATCAATTGGAGCATCATAATCATAGCTAGTAGTAATGAAAGGACCCCCGGCAGTTCTTCCAAAATTAGTTCCACCATGAAACTGAAAGTACCATAGAACAAATGAGAATTTTATCAATCAAGTTTACATTAAAATCTGTATTATAAAGATAATTGAGCATGAGACTTGTGGCTAACCATATAATAATTGACTAAGGAGCCTCCTTTTTGTATAAATCTTGCAACTCCAAATGCCAAATCTTCGACTGGCCGTTGATGAATTGGCCCACCAAAAGTTGTAAACCTAATTGCAAAAGTAATACAAAAGTCAATAAACAAGTAAGTTCAAGCTGATTTGTTAATTATGATACATCCCTAAACTAGAAAACTTTATGTATATGTGTGTTTGTGTTTGTAGTTGTCATTAATTAGTGTTTATTCTTTCAAATGCTTGCTTTGAAATTAAAACAAAACAAATAATAAGATTTAAATACTAATACAAAACTGCTTAAAAATATTTTCAAATATAGCAAAATTTTACGTGACATTTTCCTATATTTGAAAATATTTCTAGCAGTTTTGTTGTTTAAAACAATTACCCTAAATACTACTTTTGTCTTTATACTTTTAACTTTTATTTATTTTGGTCCTTACTTTCATAATATTAATTTTTGTCTTTATACTTTTAACTTTTATTTATTTTGGTCCTAGTACTTTTAGAAAGTGACTATTTTGATCTTTTCACTTTCATTTTTAAGTAATTAAAATTATCACTTTTGAAAGTTCAAAGAGTGAAATGAACCAAAATCGAAAGTATAAAAATCAAATTGAACTAATATTAAAAATATAGAGACCAAAATGAACATTTTAAAAGTATACTTATCAAATTTAACTAAGACCCAAAGTAGTATTTAAATCTAATAATAACAACCAACAAAACAATGTGTGCCAAGTAACTTACCATGCAGTCCAAGCCTCAGTCCAAAAAGTGGGTTTGTAGGGCTTATTTGGTGAGAAATAGTCACAGTAGAATCCATTGCATGTGTTAATCTTAAAAAGGAAAAAAAAGAAAAAAGAATTATATATATATTTTTTTAAAAAAAAAAAAAGATTATTTGCATTAATTAATGGTAACCATAGGATCAGGAGCATCATCTTGCTTGCACATAACCCAAGGGACCCCTGTATCCATTTGAACAGCCATTTTTGCAGCCCAATTCATGTAAGCAAAACCAGCTGCTCCAAATTCCTTGTCTTCTGTCTCATATTCATTCTCAATCTGCAATTTTATTTTATTACTTTTTTTTAGATTTTCAAAAATAAAAAAATAAGAAAAAATATTGACACAGATAACAAAATTTTAATATTTTTTTTATAGAAGATGGTATAAGTGTCCATCCATTTTTCTTTTTTGCTATTTCTGCAAAAAGTTTGATATTTTTTAATTTGTAAAATTTTTCCTTATTTTTTTACATGTTAATAAAAATTGATGGAAATTTTTCAGAGCAAAGTTTTTCCTTACCTGAGAAAGAATTATAGGGCCACCTTGAGACTGGAAAAGCTGTTCTTCCTTCATCATTTGGACTATTTTTTTAGTGAATTTTGCCATTGCTAACTGCACCCATTGGTATATCATCTGTCATCTTATGTTATGCACATATAAATAATAGAATAAAGTTTTTTTTGGAAATTGGAAATTAATTTTTATTCTTAAAAATTTAATTAAAATTTTCTAAACATATAAGTATGTTTTTTTTTTCTACTTTTGAAAATTTACTCATATACAAAATAGTTTCACTCGTTTCGTAACTTTTTAGTTCCTAAAAATGTTGTAAAGTGTGGGTATATATTTTGAAAAGAAGGTAAAAATACCTAATCCATATCTTTTTTTTTTTTTTGGTTACATCGTAAAAAATAAATATACAAACTATTCAATTTAAAAAATATATATTTTTCACATGAAAAATCTTTATTTGACAACTAGATAGGTGCACAAATATAGGAATACTAGACATCACCATGCTTTTTTCTTTTTTAAAATGGTAATTACATTTAAACATCAAAAGGGAAAAAACCATTTTTAAAGTTTAACCAAGAGAGTATTTTTTTTTTTCCCTAGAAAAGTACTATTCAAAATAATAAAGATTAACCTTTTATAAAAAATAATAAATTTTACTGATAAGTATTGCAATTTTTTATCTCATCGTTTCGTTTGCTAATTATTTAGTTTTTATTTTTTTTAAAAAAAATTAAGCTTATAGACATTACTTTTACCTCTAAATTTTTTCCTTTGTTATCTACTTTTTTTAATGTTTAAAAAACTAAGCCAATTTTGGAAAACTATAAGAAATAGCTTTAAAATTTTATTATTATTATTAATTTTTTTTTGGAATTTAGTTAAGAATTCAACCATTATACTCAAGAAAAATGTAAATCATGATAAGAAATTGAGAAAAAATAAACTTAATTTTCAAAAACCAAAAACCAAAAACGAAATTTTATCAAACGAAACCTAAATAACATCACCAAAATCATGCTAAAATCAACCTTAAATAAATTTTCAAAAACTCATTGAACATGCACATGAATCTTCAATATTATAACCCTTATCTAATTTTTAATGTACATTTAGCGAAAACCTGACTTTTTTATTTTACTCTTAATTGGTTTAAAAAAATTTGGCCTACAAAAATGTGATACATATTTCTAAGAGTCAGAGAGTTCAGTAGTCCAAAACCAATTAGAAGTTGCATTTATTCATTCATTACTCAGGTAAGTTTCTTTTTTCTTTATTTATTTATAAAGTGGGCAAAAGGAATTTTAAAAAATAAATTCATAAGAAAACTATATAAAAAATAGTAAAATTTTAATATTTCTTTAAGAGAAGTTGATAGAAGTTTATCGGTGTCTATCGTTTTTTTTACTATTTCTATAAATAGTTTGACTTTTTTTATATGTTAAAATTTTCGGTGAAAAAAATTAATAATTTTTTTATAGTCAATTTTCCTCAATTCCTAATTCATAGGGTTCAATGCTTCTATAAATGTTTAGTATCAATTTTCCTAATTGGGTTTAAATGTTATTATTAGTGATCTTTTTATTTTAGTGCTCCAATTTCTTTTTCAATTAAAATAAAATAGAATAAATTCTTAATATTCTAAATAAGAAAAAAAAAAGTTAACAACAAATTATAGTCACATATAATGTTTTTTTTTTTTAAACTCTCAGACCTTGAAGGGCTCATTGTCTGTTCTGAAGCTAATTCCAGGCACAAACTTCAACCAAACTGGAAAGCCCCTGAAACAAATTAATATTAAAAAAAAAAGTATTTATTAATTATTAATTACCAATAAAATTTAATTAATGAACTAAAAAAAATCATATATAGAAATAAAACATTAATTACCCAAAATTCCATTCTCCACAAATATAAGGTCCAATACGAAGATGAACATAAAGCCCTGCCTTTTGCACTAATCTTATGAACTTCACCAAATCATTCTTCCCCTCAAAATCATACTGAGAAATGAAATTAAAATAATCAAAACATCCATTAAACTCTAACAAAAACAAACCCCACAAAATTAAACAAAAATTGGGTCTTGTTTTCTTAATGTTTACTCGGAATTCAAATGTTTTCTATAACCATGACTAAGAAATTTACATCATAGAATAATAAATATTTGGTCATTTAACTTTTAAGTTTAAAAGTCATTTTTTAAAAACTTATTTGTTTTCTTAAAGTTGGTTAAAAATTCAAATATTTATATATGAAATATAAAAACCATAATTTGTGAGAAAATAAATACAATTTTTTTTATTAAAAAAATAGTTATAATCGGGACCTTGACTTTCGAAATTTTTGCTCATATATATATTTTTTTTTTTGTATTTGTATTTGTTTATCAAAATTCACTAGAAATATCAAAATTGATTAAGAAATCAAATTTATACAGAAAATATAAAAATCATGATTAAAAAATTGTGAAAAAATAAGTACAATTTTTCTAAAAACGAAAACACCAATTATCAACTTTCGAAATTTCTGCTCATATCTTGTTGTTTTTGTATCTATTTATCAAAATGGTCTAAAAAATCAAATGTTTAAATAGAAAATATAAAAACCAGAAAACAAGTCCAACTTTCAAACCAAAAGCTATTAAACATGATAATTTTTTGAATTTGCTTGCTTGTGAATAATTTTCGTTTTCAAATTTAAAAAATTAAAAATTAAAAACCAAATAGCTATCAAATAAGTCGTCGAAGTAACGAATGAATTACGATTCCGGGAGAAGGTTCATGAAGATTCCAGAAAACATAGGTATCAACAACATCTAATCCACCCATTTTGGCCTTCTCGATCAAACTTTCCCACATCTGCATTTTATCCATTAAACAAAATGAAAAAATGTCGAAGAAAACAGAGGAAATTAAGAACAAAAAAATTGAAGAAATCAAGAACGAACATCAGGGGCACTTCGGGGATAATGAATAGAGCCAGAAAATAGAATCCTCCGTTCGCCATTGATGATCAGAGCTTTCCCATCGTAGGTCACATTTTTACAGTTCGTTAACTGAAAATACAGAGACCAAAGGAAGAAGACGACGACGAACACCCACTTTCTCATTTTCTTTGAAAATGGCGTTTTAGAGAGAGAGAGGGAAAATGGGGGAATGGGAAAAATGGAAAGCGTATTCTGCTAAGAACACTGAAAGATCAGTTGGGGGAATGTTTGTTTTATTGAAAATATAAAATAGATCTTTTTTTAAAAAAAATAATGAGATATTAAATGATTTTGTTAGGATTGGAGAAATTTGAAGGTTTGTTTGTTTGTTTTATTGAAAATATAAATAAATAGATTTTTTTTTATAAAAAATAATGAGATATTAAATGATTTTGTTAGTATTGGAGAAATTTGAATCTTTATTTGTTTTTATTGAAAATATAAATATATTTATTTTTTAAAAAAATAAATAATGAGATATAAAAGATTTTTGTTTAGTATTGGAGAAATTTTGAATGTATTTGATTTTAACTAAAAAGATAAGATGTTGGATATTTGCGAATGAGCAATACTTAATACTTAAAGTGCAATGCAATTTATGTATGCACCTAAGTCTCATATTCTCTTTTTCTACATATACTAAAAAAAAATTAATTGGGTGCAGCTCGACACCTAAGTATTTTTATAAGTATAGTCATAATGATAGTTATAATTATAAACTGAGTTCTTAAACTTATACCGGTATTAAAATTAGACCCTCGAGCTTCCTCAGAATTACATAATCGTGAAAATTATAACAATTGTAAAAGTTTAAGCGTTCAATATTGAATTAGGTTCAATTTCTGCCGTTTCAGGGTTCAATATTTAAGTTGTGTAATTGTATTTATCATTATATTTCCAGAGTAGTTCTTGTCATTTTGTCCAAAATTTAAACGTAACAGTATTAAATAAGTAAATATATTTTGAATGGTTTGGATTAGAAAAAAAAAAAAAGTGAATATATTTGGTTTTAGCTTGATGATAGAAGGTTGAATAGATTCTGTAAATATTTCTGAATTATTTTAAGAAGCAAAGCTTATTTTAAAATATTTAAAATGTTTAGATAGTTTGTTAAATGTTATTAAGTAACAAAGTTTGTTAAGATATCTTGAAAAGTAGATTTAGCTTAAAATCTTTTGTTTTTTTTTTTTTTTTTTTTTTTTTTTTTTTTTTTTTGAGGATCTCTTATTTATTTATTTAATTTGAGAAGATTGGAATCTTAATTGAATCTGTAGTTTTATAAGTAAATAGTTAATATTGGTGTATTTCATATTGGCAAAGATATAATATTATATATATAATATATATATATATCAGTGTATTTCATAACAAAGATTTGATTTTGGTGCTATTTTTTATTTAGAGATGTATATGATGATTTGATTAATTTAATTTATGTGATTTTTTTTTTTACAAAATTAATTTATTAGATAAATTCTTTTAGGAAAGGACTATAGAGAGAATTTATGGGTGGCAGAAAAATCATGTGATTTCGAATATATAATATAATAATGTTATCATGCTATTTTTATTTATTTATTTATTTGATAATAATGTTATCATGCTATTTCTTCTCCATTATTACTCGTGAATCATAGACAATTTTTTTTTCCTTTTTAGGGAAATTCTCTATAATATTAAAGAAGTGAAAACCATATATCTAGACAAATAGAGGTTTCTCTTTTCCAAAAAAACAAAAAAAAAAATAGAGGTTTTAATAATAATTTATTTCTTTATATAAAAACAATAATAATAATCATTTATTTATGATTTACATTTTTTTCATGTGTGTGGATGTTAAACTTAGAACCAAATAAAACCTAAAAAGAATTAATAATGATAATAATGCAAGCAAACTTGAACTGTTCAAACTCAAATATAATATGGGTAGCCATTAAATGTGCATATTTTGAATATCCATACTAAAAATTTATATAATCCACCTAAGTGTCAGATCACAAGTAGGGGTGTGACAGGCTTGAAACCTACGTTGTTAATAAGTTCGATTCTGGTCAAAAGAAAATTTTATAAAATATCCAAACTACTCCTATTACTACTAAAACATAGCAACAGTGGTAACTACGGGGTCGAACCACAGAGAAACGAAGAATTAATTTCTTTTGGGTTAGATTTGACCGTGAAAATAGTAAAAATGGGTTTTGGTGTGGTTTTGAAATTGAAAACATGCAAGAAAAAAAATAAAATGCAATGGATATATGAAACCGTAATGGATTCATTTAGTTCTCGGATCAAGTAGCCATTCAATGTAAATTAAATCATTGTTTTCAGCCAAAATATTATATATTCAAATTATGATGCATAGCTACTCAATCGGTGCGAATTAACTAATCTCTATAAGCTCGAAAATCAATTAATCCGAAATGATCAAGCATCCTAATTCGTAATTAAGACTAGAAAGTCGTGCCCTAACTAACCTACATGCTCCTAAATGCAATTGGGTCCCCAGTGGCCATAAAGAAGTAGAAACACATGCAGTAAGATTCAGGATTCAACTAGGTTGATTAAGTGTCAGGAAAACCATGTTCAAATAATCAATTTGTTCCTTAAACCTAGATTAAACGTGCTATGCAAAGATTCATGGACAACCTAAAAAAAAAACTAAACATGCTTATCTAATTTGTGCTACAAAGGTAAATTCAAAGCATGGACGATACAAGGATGCGTGCGAACTTGAATTTAACTAGCGAAGATATGCATTCATGATAGGGGCGTCAATCTAACACATAAAAGAAAGTTTAAATTAAATAAGATTTAAGACAAACAGAATTCTAGATTAAAGCATAAAAATTGAACCGGAAACTCATCAAAATACAAGAATGCTTAATTCAATAACTAATCGAGAGATACCTCATTGATTCATAGACAAACCAATGGGATACAATACAATACAAATTCATAATCCAAAAATAAAATAAATCTAACCTAATGATACTAAAAATTAAAGGGAATAGAAGAAGAAGAAAGCCTGATTTTGAAGGAACTCTTATGAAAGAGTACCTATGAGCGGAAGCAAGATCATTCCAAATTCATTATAAGAAAAATACTGCATTCACAATCAAACTTGCAAGATCATTCCAAATTCATTATAAGAAAAATACTGCATTCACAATCAAACAACAAGTTATACATCTACAGACAAATTACAGCATGCTTTACAAAATTCAACAATAAAGGAATGAGAGACATACCTTTAGAAGAATTTTTCTTCCCTTGAAATCTCGCTCTCGTTCAGGCCAGCAACTCTCGCTGTCACTGAGATCGCCAAGTCTATCGTCCACCAAATCTTGTTGTCGTCTACCACCGAACGATCTTCGACACGAACAGGTAACAAGGAGGACACCACCACTCAATAACCTCGATATTCTCGGAGTGAGAATCCAGGAGGCGTGGGTTCTGTTAGATTTGGTATATGGGAGGAGGAAACAACGATCGTTTACCACGACCAAGCAAGTGGGAAAGGTTCTGAGTCTATCGCGTAAACGGGTGCTTGATCGTTTAGCAAAAGGTGCACGATCATTTAATAAAATGGGGCTGATCGTTTAGGTAAATAGCTCGTGTGCGCGATCGTTTAAAAAAGACTATGCGATCGTTTAGGTAAGCTGTGCGCGATCGTTTAGGACAACTTGAGCTATCATGTATGCTCTCATTTACTAGACAATGGGTAGTGTACTAAATCATGAAGTGATTATCCGATCTCTTTCAAATTGAAAACTATTTTCATTTTATCCTTCAGTTACGAAAACTGAATGTAACTTCCCACTATCTCGTGCGGTTATGGAGAGAAACCAACAATTATCTCTTAATTGTTTAATTAAAAAAAATATAATCATACCTATAGTTTAATATCACATCATATGCAACATATAAACCATAGTTATTTTCTCCTCCACTAGATATAAATCATATTTATATCATTTTCCTTCAATTAATATATCTCATACATCATGTCAACTATATCATATATAATTGACCAGTTTAATCACATCATATATAATCAAACTCCATCTTGTCAATTTGAACACTTCAAACTGACCCAAAAACTGATTCTCAACTTGAATCCATTGAGCTACCAAGGGGACCTTATGGACCTGTGGCTTTGTGGTTGTGTTCTTGTTCTTGATCGAGATTTTCTTGAAGAAATTCGTCGAGGCGTTTGTGTACCGTTCAAGGGATTCTTGAAGAAAAGCCTTCAAAGGTAAGGTTTCTAAAACCTAATTATATAGCATGCTGTAATTTATGTAAATGCATATATTGATCATGATTTACCCTAAAATTTACATTCAATGAAAAATGGGATTTTGGACGATCTTTCTTCCGCTCACGGTCTCCTTCAATATGGAGTTGTCGCCAGAGTTTTTCATTGGAGGTGGTTGTCAGAGCTCGGAGTTAGTCATCGGAGTTGGTCATGAGAAGGTGGTCGTTGAAGTTAATTATCGAAAGTGATATTCCCCGGAGTTTATAGTTAGAGATGATTGTCGAAGCCTGGAGTTGGTCACACGAAAATGGTCGTTAGAGTTCGTTGTCAAAGCTTGAAATTGATCATCGAAGTTGGTTACGCGAAGGCGGGAGAATTGGGGTGGTTACCGGAGCCCAGAGTTGGTCATTAGAGTTGGCTATGTGAAAGTGGTCATCGGAGTTGGTTCCTAGAGCGTGACAACAGTAGTCATTGATGGTGACCGATAAATAGAGCTATTGAAAATATTGGAAGGAGAGAGAATCCGGATGGATTGGTAAAATATACCCAACTCAACTCCACCAACATTTAAAGTTTGTGGGTCAAGCAATGAGTTAGTATATTTTACCAACTCAACTCATCCCATGTTGTTGAGGTAAACACCCCTTATATTTTTAACAAGTATAGGAGGACACTAGTATGCTTCTTAATGACTTTATTTTATCAAAATGTTAAATATTTAAATGATGATATACTTTATTTAGAATGTATCATCATTTATTCTTTACAAAAATAAGAGTTCCATAAGTATAAATTTACTATTTACTATTTGCTTTATTTAAATTTAATATTTGCTATTTATTTAAATAATGAGTTCCATAAGTATAAATTTGCTATTTGCACATTGATCCTTTTGACCTCTTTTCGTGCCCCTCAAGGAAATAATATGGGACAGCTTCTAAACTTGAAGCCTATTAGTAGGCTATTAGGCCTTGTAAGTTGTAACCCTAGCACTAGGCAATTTCCACCTCCAAAATTAGAAAAATACTAATGTGCTTATTAATTAATCAATATTTGTCTTAATTCTAATTAAATGTTACTTTCAAATTTTGCTTCCAGAATTTTTTAAATTATGAAGTTTTCAGAGGATTTGATCTTATTTCTACAAAACATGATTAAACTATACATTCTTTATATTTTCATCTCCAACGCTCAACTAACTAAAATATATATTTTGATTAAGATATTAAGATTCAAATGTCTCTGAATATTATTGTTGAACTCTTAAAAAACAATTCTAAATAGTAATGTATGACTATTTTGATTATGTTCCATTTAAAATTAATTCAAAATCACTTAAATAAAATTATTTAACTTTTAGAATCTTACAAAAATAACCTGAAAAATTACATGTGATGGGAAGAGAGAGTTAAATATGTCCATATTAATGGGAAGTGCTATTAATTTTTTTTTTTCTTTAAGAGTGATGGTGTGATAGATCTGATTATAATACTTTGGTTCCATATATTATTTCATAGCTATGATATATTAAATATCTAAAATTTAGATATTTAAGAATTAATGTCTGTGTTTAGATAGTGTCTACTGAAATTTTTGATAAAAAAATTAATTTATTGAGTGAATTTTGATTTGTATTGATTTCAATATGATAAGTAGATACAATCTTTAATATACAATTTATGTGATGATTTCTCTCGAACATTAAAGGAAGTTTTTCTTCTAAGTCTTCTTACAACTTTAGCTTTGAAATCTAAAAACTCTTTAGGTTCTTAAGAGAATTGTTGTCTTCTAAGTCTTCAGTTTTCAAGACTTTCCGACTGAGGAGAGTTATGTTATTAAGATCTTTAGATCTTCAAAATTTCCGAACTTCCATCTTAAATTCTTCCCAAAACTCATCAAAATGAAAGTTAAAGACTAATTATCAAGTTTTTAAAGGTCTTAAGTGGGCTTGGACCTAATTACCTTTTGGGCCCAACAATTAATTGGACTTCGGCTTGAGCCAAAATTGGGCCGGAGTCCAACCTTTTTGGTCCAATTTTCTACCACAGGCTTGAATTGGATTTGACATTGGACCCAAACTACTTCATTTGCTCGCCCAATCTAATTTACAATGTTAGGCCCAATTAGGGTACTAATCTAATTATCGATGATTGTTGTCTATGCTCAATCTTTGTCAAATAAATCATTGCAATCAAATGCCAAGAAGAAGACATGTGGTATTTGTTAATTTGTCATTTGTTTGTCTATAAATTCAATTTAGGGATGCATCTTAATTGACCCTTAATTAAATAAATTAGAGTCTATTTGTGATGACTTAACATTGTGATTGATAAAATTTATCTCAATAGTATGATAGTTAATGTATGAGAGTTGAATGTCTATATTTGTTTTACCCGTTTATTATAGAAAAACTTAAATTAAACAATTACATATAAAATATTAAAATAGTATTACTAATCGTTTAATACATTTACTTAATTTTAAATTATAGTTTCAGTATAAGATGAGTATGTTTGACGACTTTTAAAGATACAATTTTTAATTAATTAATTAAGTGTGAGGTTATAAATTGATGTCATCATAAATCACAATTGGTATAATATTTAATTAACTAATTAATTAAGTAATCATTAAAAGTAAAAACAAAAAACAAATCACAAAGACAAATTAAAATTAATATTTATAGTTAACAATGTGATTTAATGTTAAATAATTGAATAAGTGTGAGTTAATTATAATATTATGAATAAATTACTAATTTTACATTAAGTACTTATGATAATATCAAATAATATTAAATATAAGTGTACCGAGTCTAAATAATATATTGATATGTAATTATTAATTAAAAATAACTAGTAATGTTAATTAATATTAATTTGCATTACTCATATTATATTTTTACTATTTACATCCATATAAAAATTCATGACTAAATGTTTATTTGAAAACTCATTATTCAACCTATAAATCATAGGTTAGAGGGTACAAATTTGTCATGTCCATAAAAATTACATGAAGAAATTTTCATTTGAAACAAAAGGTATATGGAGAAAGATATAAATTTAACCAAAATTGGATCAAAATTTTATTTGAAATTTAGGTATACAAAAGAAAAAGAAATTTTGAAATCTAACCTATAATTATATATTACAAACTTTTGAAATATAACCATTTTTATTTTTATTTTTTAAAAAATTTTTAGATTGGTTCTATTTTAGTTCTTGTACTTTAAAATGTTTCAATTTAAATAGATTAAAGTATAATTATTAAAATAGAAAAGACTCAAATACATGGGTTAAAACGATTTTAACATGAAATAAATTTGGAACTTTTTATTTAAACCAATAATAAATAATAAATACATCTAGAATAACTAGTAAAATCTCAAAAAGGTCTATGTAAAATTCTGAAGAATCAAGAATCAGGTCTAGGATAAATCATGAATATATAAAATAAAATCTCAATTACTATCCATCTATGGATTTATCATCATCATCATTTGAAAATAGCTTGTGAACACTATCTTACCCATAGATTTTTTTTTATTTACTTTAAAAAATAAAAATAAAATAAAATCTAAGCCAGTTTTAAGAATTAATGGATATTTTTTACATTATGGCTAAGAATTCAAATGTCTCCCCAAAAGAGGTTTCAGTTTGATATATGTTTGAGTTTTTGTTTTTATCTTTTTTTTTTTTTAATTAAACTTATAATCACTACTTCAATCTATTTATTTTTCTTTTTATTGTTTAATTTTTTTAGGAGTGTTTTCAAAGTAAGTTTTAAATTAAATATAGTTTTTTTTAATTGTTGGAAATGATAAAAACCATGGTGATGAAATTGTAAGATAACTAGCACAAATTTCAAAAATAAAAAAATAATAAAATGAAATGATTATCAAACGGATCTAACTTTTTTATTTCGATTGGAATGAGAAAGATTTGAAATAAATGTATTTAAAATTTTTGGATGGTAACCTACATAGAAAAAAGTTAAAATAAAATTACTAATATACCCTCAATTACGATTTTCTAATTAAAAATAAAAATATGACAATGTCAAAAAGAAGTAATTTGCCTCCAAATCCTATAAAATATATGTTTAAAAAAATATATTTGAAATGATTTTAGATTTCAAAATTCAAATATCATTCTATAATAATCAATTCAATGTTTCGAAGGTCCATAATTTGTACTTTAGTTTATTTTGGCAACAAAGATGTTGATTATGTTGTAGCACCTGGCTAGCAAGGGTACAGGGAAATTGAATACTGTTCCCACAAGATGCAACCCTAAGAAATGACAAACTTTGTCAAACTGTTGGGAATTTGATAAACAAAGAAACTCTATACAATCGCTTTTCCTTGCAAAGTATATATATTATATACATCAAGTATTTGATTCCCTATGCACTTTCATGTCCTTTTTACTATTTTTCTAACATGGCTCTGCACTATGTTTCATTTTCAACTTTCACAAATTGTACTACTAATTTGTTTTTATTCAATCAGCAATTAACTAAAACCTTTTTTTTTTTTTTCTAACATGAAGTTGATTTGGAATCATTCAAAAAATTTAGAAGTATTTAGGATAAGGAGTTTAAGTTTAAACACAAATTGTACTACTAACTTGTAAACTATTTTAGTTTGAGAAATAAATAGTAAGCACTGTAGTAAAAAATGAAAAAAAAAAATGATTAATGTAAAATGGTAAAAACTATAGCAAATAGTAAATACTATAGCAAATTGGGGTTTTGAAATAGTTTTGAATGTAGCTAATTAGAGACTATAAAATAGTATTTACTGTATTAAGAGATAATTATTATTATAATATTAAGATAGTTCTTGTTCCAAATATCCCTCAATGCTTAGTAATCATTTAATTTTTTAAAATCAAACTTATTTTTTCTTAATTTTTTTTAATGATTTACATCTTTTTTAAATAAAAGAGCTAAAATTTAGTTTGGTTTTGAAAATATTGGTAAAAAGTATATAACAAAGTAAGAAATTTAGAGGTGAAATGAGTGATTATAGACTCGATTTTCATAAACTAAAAACAAAAAATCAAGGTCCGTTTGGTAACCATTTCGTTTTTTTTTTCTTTTGTTTAAATTAAGCATATTTTCTCTCCATTTCTTACAATAATTTGCATATTTATCAAGTACAATTATTGAATTCTTAACCAAATTTAAAAAAACAAAAACAACTTTTTAAAAGCTACTTTTTTTAGTTTTCAAATTTTGGTTGGGTTTTTTGAACCACTGGTAAAGCGTAGATAACTAAGAAAGAAATTTGGCGGTAAAAGTAATGTCTATAGACTTAATTTTCTAAAACAAAAGTCAGAAATCAAATTATTACTAAACGAGATTCAAATAATTACGAAACATGGTCTTCACTATTTCATTTTATTGATCCCATTTTTCATTTTTCTTTTCTTTTTTTATTATTATTATTTTAAAGAAAGATTGATCCCACTTGCTTGAGTTCTACTTCAATTAAACTTCAATCATATATCAAAAGGGTTCCACAAGGATTAGGACATGGTTTCATAAGAAGTACAAAATTAATTATTATGCAAGCCAAAACCTTTTTTTTTCCTAATAGAGTATCTCACCAACATATTCAAATATATTCAAACTCCTTACCAACTTCCCATGAAGCATTATTCTTGCCTCTCAACCTATTTGAATATTAATAATTGAGGTTGTTTTAGCTAATTAATGTTAAATTTATTTAAGTGAATACCTTTATAATTGTCACTTAAATTTGGCCATATATATACTCACCTCTATCTATAGTAGTGCATAGAGACAAATATGTACAGCATATAAATTGTAAAAAAATAAATAAATAAAATAAAATAAAATAAAAAATCATCAAAATTTGGAGAGTATACAATAACTTACCAAATTACAATAAGAGGAAAAAGAAGCAATTTCACTTGAGTCCATTTCAATTTCAAAAAATGGAATGATAATGTGTAAAATTAATACTCCAATATGAGAGTGGGTTTTTCTTTTTTGGCCATTTTTTCTTAATTTACCAATATTGTGGGCATATAGAGATTGAGATGATATAGTTGAAGGGTCAAATTCTTTATTATGTCAACTGAAAGTTAACTCTATTGGAAGATTATTGAAAAACTATTTTCGAAATTGAAAGATAATAAAAATCAAATTCAAACTTCATGACCAAAATATGTTGCATGAGTTGGTTTATTATTGTACGTTAGAACAGAATATTACAGCATAGCTCAAATGGCATGGTGCTTGTATCATCAACCTCAAGGTTTGAGGTTTGATTCCTCCTCCCCATGTATTTAATTCAATATTTTTGCAAAAAATATATATATATATATATATATATATATATATATGAGTTAGTTTATTAGTTTATTACATACAAACACGACAGAATCATCATAATCTCCCGACGGCCACCCAAAGTTGAACAACTCATTCAAAGAAAAAAACCCAGCAAATTGGATTTAAAAAGGAACCTAACTAATTGGAGATCTTCAATGTAATTTGTCTTCTATCCCCTCATTTAACATAGTTCATTCAAGTTTGAAAGGATAAAATCAATACTTTATCCCCACAAAAATAAATTTGCCCTATAAGTATTAGCCTTCTTCATATCAAAACCAACCTCAGGAATGAATAAAATCTCACTAATAGCAATAATGGCTATAAAATGGTCCATAATCTCTATAAAAATGCGACACTAACAAGGTAGAAATCATTCTTAAACACCAACCCATTGCAAACAATAAATTGAAAGAAAATGAATGGGCCCTAATAAATATCACCTAAAAGAATATTGGTACAAAGTAGACCAAAAAAAAAAAAAAAAAACCTAAAATGTGGTTTCTAAATATTATTAAATTTTGGAACAAGCATAATTACACTAAAAGAATCATGTAAGGATTAAGATGAGTATTTAATAAATCTTGCAAGGAACATATTTCTAAGAATTCTAAAATATCATTATAAGCACTTTAGTCAATCTAAATATTGTTCTTCAATAATTAACATCAAGTTTGTTCATTGTTCATTTAGCTTTTGAGTAGGTTTACATAAACATTGCTTAAATTTCTAAATGAATTAAGATTTTTGTTAATCTAAAATTATATAAAAGAAGATTAATTAAAACAAAATCTAGGCATATAGAACAAAATTTAATTGCTAAAATAATTATAATAAGTACACATATAAATACCAAATGGGTTTGGGGACAATCGAGGGAGAAGGGCGAGTTGTGTCGATCGCATAATGGCGGCGAACGGTGAACAGTGAACATCGAACGAAAAATGGCAAAGGATAGTGATGGATAACTACAGCGGAGAACAAAGGCAAACGATAAATCTAACCAATCCCGATCTCGTAGTGTCATCGCCGATCTGATAGTGCTGATTTGATGGATGACCGATGCAGATCTAGTAGTGTGGACGTCGATCGGTAAGTTTTTAGTATGTTAGGGTTGGAAATAGGAAAGAAACCGAAGAGGTGAGAAATTGTGTGGTGCGTAAATTAGGGTTGGAAGAAAATAGGAAGTTATAAGCCCTCTCCTGATGCCATAAATGAGCGTCGGGAGATAATTCTTTCTCCTGACGGCCATAAGTAGTCATGGGGAGATGTTCCCTATCTCCCGACAATGGTGTTGTGAGATGATATTGACTCATATTACTAGGAACACTATCGACGGCGATGTTAGGAGATAGTATCCAACTCCCAATGAATATTATTTAGCTGTCGGGAATTATTGTAACTCTCGACTGCATATATATGCCGTCGGGAGTTAGCATCACACTGTCAATGGGTTATATAACCCATCAGGAGATATACTTTGTCTCGACGACGAGAGATGACTTTTTTCTTGCAATGACACATGCATGCATGCATACATAAATATGTGTAAAAAAATGGACTAAAAACACCTAAAAAATGACTCTAAATCTGCCTCTAATTGTTGGTGATGAAATTCGAATAACAATCTTTTTAGACGGACATATGTATTTTAACCAATTGAGTGATATTCAAATTATGTTCAAATGAATACAACTCAACAATAATTTTTATGTACTCCTTCATCAAAGTCAGAAGTTCAAATTCCTTGTGCCTGGGTGTCATTTGTGCTAGATTTGGATAAATGACTATAATTTTAAAAAGTTTTATTTATTTTCAATATTTTAACATGTTCATCAAATATCCCACGTGGCAGTTCATCTCGTTCACTTCACCTCACCGTGCAGAAGAGGAAATAAACCAAAAAAAGAAAATGGAACCCACAAAAACCAAAGTGGGGCCCAATGCTAACGTCATCGTGACATCGTGTACCGATGGAAACCCTTCTTTCTCTCTCTCTTCTCTTCCAATAGCCTCCATCTCAACCCAAAAAAAACCGGGTTTTTTTACTTTTTTTTATATTTTAATTAATTTTCATTATTTTTAATTGGGAGTGGGTCTTTGATGCCTCCATGATATCTAATCAATTGGCGCGTGGGACCCACTGCCCACTATATAATCAAATTATTTCGATTTACGTATAAATCCAAAAATGAAATTTAACAATATATATATGTTATAAATTGCAGTATCCCGAGTCTTTCATCACAACCGTCCACGTGTCTTCGATGGTGCAATCATAATAGTTGTAGGTCATTGATTGATGCGTCGTTTATCAAGATTTTTTTTTTTAGAAAACTATTTTATCAAGATTATTGCCTCATTGGTCCGAGTTGGAGTTATTACTTCCATCGATTTCATTTACTTTTTTTTAAAAAAAAATAGACTTGAGTAATTTGAATCGTAAGATCAACTAATTTCTTTTTTTGTTATTTCTTTTACTTATTTTATTATTGGTTTTCATGTTTTCTTAATTGTTTTTACAATAAATTGCAAGAGCAAAAAAATTATACATTCAAACTTTCAATGGTAAAAATATCTTTAAATTTTATTTAGACCATCAAACGACATAATTTTAGAAATAATAACAATTAGATAAGTTTGAGGACTTTATTTTTATAATTAAAAGTTTGAGAGTGTAACAGTAGCTATTACTATACTTCATTCATGATTTTTATAATTTGTATTTTGAAAGGAAAATTAGATCGGAGAGAATATGATTTTTCTATTTAAATAAAAGAAAAATAAATAAATTGGGTCTGGTAATGATTTGTTGACATGAATTAGTGTGACAGCCCGTCAAGGGTTTGCCACGTGGTAGAAAAGGATTTGCTATTTGAGTTTCTGAAAACAGACACGTGGCATGGTTTGTCTGAAAATACTTTGCTATGGCAATTGGGAACCGGTCGTGCCGGTTAGATTTAATTAGTTCTTTATTATTATATTAAAAAGAACATTTTTTCTCCTTAAACTCCTATGTTTTTTTAGTCAATTGAATAATTCATTTTTAACCTTAATTGAGCTTTAATCCTAAGTAAATGTTGAAATTAATTCATTCAATTAATTAAGGATAATAATTTTGTTTTTTGTTTTTTAAAAATTAAACCTATAGACACTATTTTCATTTTTTTTTTTTGTTATCTACTTTTTACTAATAGTTTAGAAAAACCAAGTCAAATTTTGATAATTAAAAAAATGGCTTTCAATTTTTTTTTTTTTTAATTTGGCTAAAAATTCGATCATTGTACTTAAGAAAGACATAAATCTTTGTAAAAAAATGTTGATGAAATAGATTTAATTTTCAAAAGCAAAAAATATCAAATGGAGCCTGAAGTTTTTTCTATTTATAATTTATTAGTGCTTTCGACTGGATTCATTTTGTTCTTATTGATATCGGTACTCTATAATGTCTGACATTCCAAAATTTCTATTCATGATTTCATATTTCTTTAAAAAAAAAAAAAAAAAACCTTTAAATTACTAGTCAAATTCTGTAAGTTTAGTATTAATTTTCTCAATTAATTAAAATAATAAACATTCGCTTTCTATCCATCTATTCCTGAGAATTAAGGCCAGACTTGTAAAATTGAGTTGCCTTATCCAAATTATCTAATAATGTCAAGTAAATCTAATGATAAACTATCTATCGGAATAAAACTGACATCCAATATGTATTAGCAACCAAGAAGTTCGTGGTTCAAATTATTCTACTCATATTGTATCCAAAGAAACCATCGACATTAAAAGATGTTTTTATCAAAATTTTATTAACATTTGAGAAACACGAAATGATTTAATTTTTTTTTCTATAAAGAAACAATAATAAACAATAATTTTTAGTACATACATAAGAACCTTGATATTCTATTTATTTGGTCTCTAAATATTAATTTCTATATCTAATGGATTATTGATGTATTCAAATTTTTTAAAATGAATTGTTCGATTAAATATATATTTGAATTTCATATATAATGAAGTATGATCTATTTGATCGACAATTTGAATTTTGTTTTGTGTTTTCATATTTATTGAATTTATAAAAATATGTGTTTGACAGACAATTCAAATTTTATTTTTTAAGATCGTTTTTTGGATTATGTGATCCAACCAATACAAGTTTTGAAAACAACATTTTTATGTTTTTATTATATCCAGATTTTAAATTTCAAATTTTAAAATGCATAAACGTATTAAATAAAAGATAAAAACGTTTATAAATATAATGTGTCATATTATAAACTCAATTAATTTAAAAATAAAATAAAACATGCATTGTGTAATGTATTATAAATTATATATTGTTGCAAAATAATAATTACACACATTTTTTTTAACATAAAACATGTTCATAAATAAATTAATAATATTTTATTGTCAACAAATATTTACTAGGTAACTACGACTAGTTTTAAGATTTATAAATATAGTATTAAATATATTTTAGACAATTGTTTAATCTAAGTGGTCGTTTGTTTCGCGGACATCATAGATTCCTATGGAGTGAGCATCTGAATTACTGCGTTTGTTTTGCGATATTGTAAGTTGCCCAAACATCTAAAAATTCCTGGATATCTTAGGATGTCCGAATGGAGGGCATCCGAAGAGTTTTGGATGTCCTCTTGAAATATGGGTTTTCCAGATTTCGGGTTGAGGGCATTCTCATTCTCCATTTTGTCCTTCCTTTTCATCTTATTTTACACATATATGTATTAATTTTCATTTACATTATATAATTCAAATAAATACTATCAACCATATATATTATATAGTTTCAGTTATATTGTAATTCTTGTTCTATTTTAGCAATATATTTAAATTTGAATCTAATAAATATATATTTTAGAAAAATCTTAAATTATGATATATTATTTTGTTGAGAAAAATAGCATGTAAAAATAATATAAATTATATTAATTTAAAAAGAAATTCAAATTGATAAAAACAAATATGTTATATAAGTTCAAATTATATTAAATTAATTATAAATTAATAAATAGTATTCTTGGAACATTATGTAAATTCAAGACATTCATGAGTATAAATCATACGAAACAAATATAGATATCAAAATATTTCCAGATATCTACAAAAATATTCCTACAAAACAAACATAGTAATCTAAAGATATCGGACATCTATAATTTCGGGCATCTAAGATTTTGGTTATCTACATTTAAAAAAAAAAAAAAAAAATCCACTTTACAAATATGCTACAAATACATATTTGAAAATATAAAATACAACACGATTTTTCACCGAATCTCTTGTTTTTCAAATTTCCTACCAAGCAGGTCCTGATTTTTTAATTGTTATTTCGTAAAATTTTAAAAATTTGAAGGTTTGTGAACCAAATTTACAATCTCAAAATATTTTTAGTACAATTAGGGGTACAGGTATTTGAATCACATATTTCTTGATCGTTAACACATTTATATATTAATTGAACTATGTTCACTTTAGTTACAATTTTAACCGTCAAGGGCCTATTTTGTAGAGATTTTAGATTCTATTTTATGTTTTCATATTAATTGAATTTAGTAAATATATGTTGGACAAACAACTCGATTTCTTTTATTAGAAACCGTGTCCAGATTTTGAATTTTGAATTTTAAAATGGATGGTTATATAAAATAAAGATAAAACATTCTAAAATATAATATGTCATATTATAAACTCAATTCGTTTTTTAACAAATAATAATATATATTATATACTATATTATGAATTATATAATATCACAAAATAATAATTATATAATTTGTTTAGTTATAAATCATATTCATAAATAATAGTCTATTGTCAAGTAAATATTAGTAGGTAAACTACAAGTAGTTTTACGATTTATAAACGAATACACATTTTAAACAATTATTTAAATTAAAATCCAAATTCTAAATTTACTACTAAACGCATATCTTAAAATAAGAAATACAACTCTATTTTATCGAATAATTTATTTTTAAATTCTCGACTAAGCAGATTCTAAGATATCAAAATAAGTATATTTTAATTTAATAAGAAAATTAAAAAAAAAAGTTATTTAGAAAAAAAAAAAAAAAAAAAAAAAAAGGGTGTGAAAGGAAGAGGAAGAGTGGAATTGGATATGAAGATGGACGATAAAAGCAAAGAGATCATCAGAAGTACACAATCAACCCAAACTGTCCCGATTCGCTGTTCCTTGTCAGAGAAATAAAATTAAAAAGCGAATCTTATTCAATTTTCTTTATTTAATTATATTACTATTTTCATTTTATATAATTTTAATTCAAATAATAGTCATAATAATAATAATGTACGACGTGGCGCCTTCTCTCTGTCCACGCGCTATTGACGCGACTAAATCTCACCCTCCAATCACAGCCCTCTATTTCAAATCTAATCCTCTCAGGTTTTTTTCTATTTTTTTAATAATTTTTTACGAATCCCTACGTTACTACGACTGTTTAAAGGTTCTGTTTTCTGAAAATGGCAGCGGCTGTTCTCTGCCCAGACCCAGCTTTCTTTTTATATTCCGTGTTTGCCCTTCTATTTTTCCCTTTATTATCACTGTCTTTGCGTGTTCATTGGCTGTTTAATTAGGACGTTTCTGACATTTTGCATTTCAACGCTTTCCCTCCCTTTCCCCCATCTGCCCGTTCTAGCCTTTCTTAAATTAATCTAGTTTTTGTTTCGTTGTTTATTTTGGTAAAACGTTTTAATTTGGTTACTTTTGTTTTTAAAAAGTTCGTGTTTAATACATCATTATTGTTTATTATGCCTATCCTAAATATATTGCTCCATGCTTATTGCTTTTAAACTTGTTTTATTACTTCTATATCTTTAGATTTAGTAATTGTGTGTTTTCAATAGACTTTAGGAAAAAACAAATTGGCAATCAACTTAATCATTTTCTTTATTATATAAAATTTTATATTAGTCAATCTCATTTTAAGAAGTTGGCATGAACTATTATTTTTTTGTTGGGCAACTATGATTTTAAAAGTGTTTAATTTTTTTTAAACTTGTGCTAGATCCTTTCATTTTTTTTTTTGTTTCATATGAGTAGTGTAATATCTATGTCCATGTTATAAATTATCATTTGTAATTAATTCTTCGTTCTAATTTTGTCATTTAGATTAAGGTGGGCTGAGTTGGGTGCTCTAAGACCACTTGGTCCTATGCTCAATTGACTTGAAGTATATCCCCAAATACCATAAGGTGAAACTCCGGGAAGTTATGGCGATATGCTTTGGGATTGAGAATGTCTTCTACCCATGTATCGAATATCTTGGTTGAACTCGATGGTTTGGGGATCATCAATCTACTGAATGATGTTGCGGTTGATTTTTATGATTTTTTTTAAAATTGAGGAGGCGAAGAATAGGGGCAGTGAATTGGGAGTTGTCTCTTCCTCTCATGTTCGTCAGAATGTGTTGGCTCGTGTTGCGCATAAAGATTTGAAGGATCAGGAGTTTTCAAATCTTTATACTCCTTTATCCTAAGTGGTTTACATGACTATGTCTAGTGATCTAAAGAGACAAAAATATGGATTTTTTTTTTTTTTGAAATCCTAAACTACTCATAAGAAATAATAACAAATAGAGCTCGAAAGGCATACAAATGTATTAGCGACCAAGAAATTTGTGTTCAAATCTCCTATCTCTATTGTACTAAACAAAACTACTTGCATGCAAAAATCTCGAGCTAATTACTTAAAAAAAAAAAAAAAAAAAAAGAGTCGACGGAATATTCTAGTATCCCGATGAATTTCTTGATTTACCTTATTTACGTTTATTCACTATTTACATATTTATTTAAGTAAAAACTAGTCACATTGAAAGTTAAATAGAAATTACATTAGGTTTAGAATTGCGTTTGCAATAGTAAAAACAAATTAGGAACCAATCTTAACTACCTACTTTGTTCTATATAACAAATTATTAATCTACTAAAATCGCCTTTTCATTTTAATTAATGTGCAAGAGCTAGTAATATGTGCTTTTAGATTTTCCTTTTCTAAAAATTTGCTAACACCATACCAATTTCAAATTTATCATTTCATACTAATATTTTTTTTTTCTAATCCATTTTTCAAATTTTACTTGATAATTACTTTTCTTAAATTTTTATCAACTAATTTAAATTAATAAAATTAGTTTAAATTCAAATCATATAAAATTTTAAATAAATATCTCTACTATATTAAAAGGAGCTAAGATGGTAGAATCTTTCACTTCTCTCTTTGTTCATACCTTTTATTAATGTCCATTTTATCCTCACTCACACCCTTCCATCGCAAGTACGGGCCTCAAGCTCACACTCACACCTCATGCCAAATTTCTACCATATAATGATATATTTTTCTTCTTTTAATTTTTCGTTCATTTTTAACCTAAAAATTTTGAAGTCTTACATCTCTTCATTTTGTAACCTTTGGAGAAAAAACTGTCTCTATCAATTACGAATCAAATCATTTTCAACAAAACACACTTGTGCAAATCTACAAAGAATGCTATATCTCTTCTAATTATCAAGATAATTGCCAATTTTTTATTTGTTTTCTTTTAGGAATTTTGATACTTTTGGTGCAACACCACATATGTTTATGATGATTGCTTCTCAAATTTGATTTCTTTGCTATATTTGTTGGATGATACTCAAAATATAGATGTTGGAATTGAGATAGTTTACTATATTTGTTCTCATTTCTTGTTGTTTTGATAGGTAAAAATGTGAGAATTGAGAGATTGAGTAAGATGTGAGATGCAATCCAGTCTAGAAAGGGATAAGATTATTTTCTCATGTAAATTGATCGTCAATGAGTTCTTGGCACCCTTCATACACTTTCTCTAAATTTAATGTAAGTTATCTCTCTTCGTGATTTTTATGTTTGATGACTTCAATTTCATTTGTTATTCTAATTATGTATGCCAATTAGAATTTTTTAGCATTTTATGTAGTCATTCTCTTCCAATCATAGTGAAAAATTGAGAATGAAGATGACCAAAAAAAATTGAGAAATTATTAAATTAATTTAATATTATGGTTTTATTTTTTAAAATCTTATTGTATATTCATTACTATATATTCATATAAATTTCCTTCTGTTATTGACAGAATTATGGTCAATTAATACAAGGTTATGTTAATAGATCATTTTTTCCTCCTTAAATTAATAAAATAGAATAATTTTGTATTTTTATTCATTTTTAGTGTTCCCGTGAGATCCTTGAAGGTGTTCCGTATCGAACAAACTCAACCTTTTTTAAATAAGAATGGAAATGCATTTTAAATAATAACATTTTCCTAATAATTCTCTTCCAAATCAAAGATATTTGAGATGCGAAATAAAAAAGAAAAAATAGGAAAGATAGTGATATGAATAAGATAATTAGGGGAATTGTGATACGAAGAGAAGTAAAAAAATATTTAGGGAGAGATTATTAACCTTAGTTTAATATTCTTTCTTTTTCCAAATTTATTGTATAATATGGAGTTTATCCTATCTGTTGTTGACATAATAAATGTATGGGGTTAACTAATACACGGTATGTTAAAAATTCAAATAAATTTGAAACGAGTATTAACGATTTGTGTTACTGACAGTAAGGATATTTTTAAAATTTTTTGAACATTCAAGAGTATTTTTTAAACAAAACACTAACAGTTTCTATCAGAAATTAACGATAATGATACTTTTGAACTGTTTTTGAAGGTTCAAGGGTATTTTTAAAACTTTTGAAAGTTTAAGAATATTTTTTTATACAAAGTACAAAATTTAGGGGTATTTTGTATAATTTAGCCTATAATACTTTATGTATGTTTTATTTTGTCACGTTTGAGGATACGGTTATAAATATGATATAGTTTATTTGTAATTTTGAAATTAATATATTTTTGTGTATGTTTTTTTGTCACGTTTGGAGAGACCGTCTAGATTCTAAATAAATAGATTTTATTTCCTTTTTAAAGTTAATCTCTCATTATCTTTTGATATGTCAATTTGATTATTACAGGTTAATATTTTTTTTGTACATTTTTTGGTCACGTTTTGAGAAAAATCTTCTAGATTCTACATTTGGTTGAATTTTAATTAAAAAATGGTCTCTAATAATCATGCGATTGTTCCCGAATTCATTTTCCTTTTTAAATTAATAAATAAAATATTTTTACGATTATTTTCTAATACAAGGTATATTTTCTCATATTTTAATCATTTTTTTTCTTTTTTTACGATTTTGTGAATTAGAGATTAGAGAATAAGATGTAATTTTTATGAAAATAAATAAATAAATAACCAACAATTTTTTTCCCGATAAGGTTCATTTAAAAAATTATATAAAAATTTGACTTTTATTTGTTTTTCCCTCCTAAAATCTCTGGATTTGAAAAACTATAAAATAATTACTCCATTAAATAGTAATTAAGATATGTTATTATGTCACTTTTATATCAATTTTATTTCACAAATTTTATTCGCATTATATTTTAATTTATTCATTCATATATTTTTCTCTCTTTATACTTTAAAATTTCTTACCAACTATCTAAATTTTAAATTCAATTATAAGTATTCATTAAAAAAAAATTATCTTCATTTAAAAACGTTCTAAAAAGTTTTCAACAACATTAAAAATAACTCATATCCATTGTAAATTATCTTGAAACAAGAAATATATAGTTTTTTATAATATTTTTAAATGACCTCATTTCATGTCAAATATTTACTAATTAAACTCAATAAAAGTTAAATCAAATTTTTATGCTAAAAAAACAATTAAATCACGATACAAAATTCAACAGATAAACTTATATATAAAAATTTTTTTAGGCAATAACATTTTACCATTTTTGAATATATTTCCAACCATTTTTTCATTTAAAACATTTTTTTCCCAAAAGCCACACAATTCCAAACCAAGGCTTAATTTGTGTTGGAGGCAAGTTTTTTTTCATCAAATTTTATTTATTTATTTCTTTAATTTTTTAAATGCCACCTCTCTATGCAATGATCTCTCCCAAGTCCCATCCCTATAATGTAAGTCAAACCCACCACCCCTTATTGCAAAAGGCTACCCCTCTCCATGAAGGGACCCCCTCCCCTTGAAAGGGATGTCAAAAAAAAAAAAAAGAGAAAGAGAAAAGATTTGAAAGACCCTCTTCAAAGAAAGTTGCATTGCTTTGAGAGGAAAGGGACCTTATAATAACCATGCATGGGTCTCAAATTTGAAAAAGATTGTAAATACCTTCTTTTGCTAAAGTTGCCTTCTTTTATGTTGATAAGGAATTTGTAACTACAAACACTATAAGATTGATAGGACTTTGTTTATTTTTATGGAAAGAGATCAAAGATGACGGGAAAAAATAGTAGATTAAGTTCAGGACAATCTGCCTAACAAGTTAATGTCATAACAACAACATAATTTAGCCAAAAATATCACAAAGATAATGTTGTATAATCTCATTTCATGACTTTTTTTTTTTTTTTTAGTATATGTAATTAATGTTGGAATTGATTTAATAATTAATTCATATGTGGATAATAAATTTAGAAATTATATTTTTGATATTAAATAGACATAATGTGCGATATTGATAATGGCTCATAATTTTACATGTTGAAGTGTGATATGTTAAGTAGAAACTGAATTATTGATTCTAGAGAATTATGGGAATCTAAGATCAATTTATGAATAGAAGGTTATAATTTCTAAAATGTTGTATCTCTCATTCCTCTAAATGTTATGCCTCATGTAACGTAACTCAAAATATATAAAATACACAAATTTAGGTTAATTTTCTATCTAGATTAAGATCTACAAAATCAAACATAGAATACTTATAAAAGTTTAAAAAAATAAAAAAGTCGACATTGCATGAAGGATATGAGCACATTGATGAATGTTTTGATTTTTTATTTTTTTGAAAGGTAGAAAAAGGAACGGAGTAAACTAGTGTGACATCAAAATGAGAGAAGAACATAAGAGACATCGTGCAAGTAAAATGCACGAAAATTCTTATAAATAAAAAAATATTTTTTACTATAAAATTTAAATATTTTTAAATATTTTTTATATTTAAAAAGAGTCCTAAAATGCAACAAAATTGTTTTTTCTTTTGAAAAAATAATTTAAAAGGAAATTGATGGTAACTAGTTATGCTAGTTAACATGCACTTTTCTCTTCGTCCTTCGTAGTTTTTTTGTAGGGAGTGTGTGAATTGATTAGACTCATGTTAATTTGCATAAATGATCTTTATTCTTCAAAATATTTCAAGATATGATGTGATATATGACGGGAGATATGTTAAACTCATTATGTACCAAATTCTAAATTTTGAATCCTAAGTCCAATCGGGAGATATTAATTAAGCTATGTAGTTGTTTTTTTTTTTTTTTGGTTAGTTTAATGTTTAATCATTATGTAGATTTGTCTTAGAACATAATCAAAGGGTTGTGATGTTTAGTGTTGGGCAAAATGGCCTAATCCACCAAATTGAAAACATACCTTTTGATAGTGATTTCATTAACAAACTACTCTTTTAGGAGCTCTCCCCCTTTCTTTTTAATTTAATGAAACTTTACCTTTTGCTTTTCTTAATTATTGATACTAATCAATAATTAACAATTCAATTATTTGAAATGATGATGGGTGAATCTTATCCCATTTTCTTAGTTTGCCTTCTGCACTCCTTCAATAAATCATTATTATGTTTATGAACTTAGCATTTTCAGCAAAAGAAAACAAGCCTTTAAAATGTCTCTTGTCTTCACCTAAAATCTTGCATATTCAATAATCCTTTGTTTTTTTTTTTCTTCTTATTTTTATAGTATTTATCTTTTTCTTAATAATACAATTTCAAGAGTATTAATTAAATGGTTGAATGGATGATTTACTAATCTAGTTATCTCATCAAACCACGATGTATATAATTAGCTACATAATCTATAGTATATTACCAATAATCGTTTATATCTATTTTTACTTTTTTAATATATATAATGAAGCACTTGTCTGTTTATCTTATATTTTTAATTAGTTTTATACAAAGTATCTAGTATTTCAACATTCATTAAATTCTACCCTTGGTACGACAAATAATAGAGGTAGAGAGATTTGAACCTCCAATCTCAAAGGAGATAGTAATTAAATGCAATTACCGATAAATTATACTCATTTTGACATAAATGAAACTAATAATTAAGACCTTATAACTTCATGCATAATCAGTACAGTTACATGTATTTTTAATAATGTTGGACCAATTTAATCATAATTCTTACAAATACTCTATTTGTGGGAAAAAAGACTATATACTAAAAATCATAACCAAAATTTTAAAACTAAAAAAATCTATATTTGTAATTTTGTAATGGTGCTATTTTTTTAAAAAAATATATATATTGTAAGGATATTAAGATTTCAATATTATTTTGAAGTGAAAGATGAAAATAAGTAATTTGCTAACATACTTTGTATATGTACAAGTAGAAAATTAAAAACCAAATTGATATTAATAAATGCAAGCTTAATTTCCATGAAATGAAACACAATGAAGATTTTATTAACTTAGATAAAAAATTTAAAAGCTAAATAGAAAATTGATACATTTTTGGAAATCCAATATATGGAATAATTTTTAAAGGTGGGTCCAAGTTTGGCATTAGATGTTATGATGGAACACATTCTTTCTTGCCATGCAACTTTGTTCCATTACCCAAAAGAAAAAGAATGGCTTTGATTTTATTAAAAGGTGGGGGAAAAAGAGCATATAATAAATTATTAAATAAAATATTTGGACATTTTCACATGTAACTATGTAACCTAATTAATATATAACAAGTGATTAGATAGGGTAATTTTCTATTATAGTATGTTTGAATTTTCACATCTCATACTATTAATCCTTTATTATAATTATTATTGTGCTTATTGAAATTATATAAAAAATTAATATCACACACAATCTAGAAAAGAAAATTTAAACAAAAAAATGGTTATTTTTTATGTTTTTAAAAATTAAGACCTGGTTTGATAACCATTTTATTTTTAAAAATTAAGTCTATATTATTTACATTTCTTAAGTACGATAGTTGAATTTTTAACCAAATTCAAAAAACAAAGATAACTTTTTAAAAGCTGTTTTTTTTTTTTTTTTTTTTTTTTTTTTTTTTTTTTTTAATTCTCAAATGTTAGCCTTTTTAAGCAAATAGTGAAAAGTAGATTTGAAGGTGGAGGTAGAATCCAAGAACTTAATTTTTAAAAATAAAAACAAAGAAAAATGATTATCAAATAGAATCTAGATTAAGTAAAAATTTATTTCAACACTTGAAATGAAAAAAAAGTACGTATGTATCAATAAAATTACTTATTTTTCATGAACATATAAAATTTATCAAATGGATCATGATCACTATACGAAATTCTTTATATATATGGATTTTAGTTTTGCTTTTTTTTTTATTATTTATTAAGAGAAATTATTTATTATTGTTATTGAAAGATGGATGAGACGATGAATCACATAATATTATTTTTTAATGAAAAAAATGATAGTATATATAAATTGGAGGATAAGGTGTAGGATAGTTATATTGTAGAGAAAATGGGGATTTCATTTTCAATACTACAATCCAAATGGTGAAAAACAAAATATTTGGGAAGCACTTATACCACATTTAGTGGGAATATGAATAAAAATAGTGATATTGTTGTTGTAATGCTTGGCATCATACTTTCCTTTTCCCCCCTCTCTTTCTTTTATTTGGAATATCCTCCTCTTCCTCTATACTTGAAGGAAACCCTTTTTCATGTCCCACTACTTCTTTTTCACATTGGGAAACTTTTTTTTTCTTTTTTTCTTTTTAAATAATAATTTGAAAAAATATATCTTTTTCTTTATTTATGATTTTTATAAATATATCTTTAGACTTCAATTTGATTCGAGTAACATTTACTTCTAACATCTTATTCGTTTTAATATTAATCGGTTCGACTTCCCATCTTGAGAAAAAAATAAAAATGTAACATTTTAATCTTTAATATATATATATATAATATATATATATATATATATAATATTTTTTACAGATAGAAAAAATGTCAAACTATTTAAAAATATAACAAAAAAAAACACTGATAGATATCGACAAACTTCTATCTGCATCTATCAGTCAACGTCTATCAATGATAGATTTCTATCAGTTTCATTCACTGATAGACTTTCATCAACCTCTATTAAGTCTCTATCCAAGTTGATTAAAGTTTTGTTATTTTGTGTAAAGAATTTTCCTTATTTTTCTATTTTTGAAAATCTCCTCTCTCTATATATATTGGAGATCTTTATAACATACAAATAGTGCTTTTGTAAGGAAAATTTATAGTACTACGATAATACATAGTACCTCCATTGATTAGTGTCTGACTTTGGTCTTTGATTCCTAATTGTGGTGGAGGATAAGCCAGTTATTATTTAACTAATAATAATAATAATAATATAATAATAGAGAACATTTTCTTTAAAAAAAAATAACAATAATAATAATAATTAACTTTTTTTTTCTTAAAATTTGCACGATTTAAAAGATTATGTTAAAATACTATTTTAGGTTTCTTTCAAATGTTTAACTTTAGTTCCTATACTTTTAGTAAATCTTAAATTATTTCCTAAGTTAGTTTATTGTTGATTTTTTTTTAATCTTCATTAGCATTCTCTTTATAAATTATGAAAATAAGTTTACATAGTATTTTTTTTTTTATAAATATTATTGTTATTATTTAATCAATTTTGACAAAAGTTAACTTTAAAGGACGTTTTAAAAATCTTGGATGAATAAATTTAATATTTATTAAAAATATATGGACTAAATTTAATGTTTATTGAAAGTAGAAGGATTTAAATTGAACAACTGAAAATATAAGGACTAAAATTGAATTGAACTCAAAGTATATGAAAATATATGGACCAAAATGATATTTTGATATATATATATATAAGATAATAATAAATATTTCACAAATTTATAATGTAACCAAGAAGAACTAATCCATGTTAAATTTAGCAATAAAGATGGAATTTTCTTACAGAATTGAGTAAAAAGAAAAAAAGGTAGGCTGAATTTTATGTCAATTTTAAATAACTTTTACTTAATTTTCATTATTGTATGGCTTTTGTAAAAGTGTAGTTTCTTAAATTGTAATACATGTGAGATGTTTTGGTTACTTTGTACTTTTGCACATTTGGTCATTTTTATAATTTGAAATATGTCCTCGTATGAATACTGTAGGTTGTCTTCAAATATAAGAAAATGAACTAAAATATTTATAAATATAATAAAATTTTACCGTCTATTTGTGATAGATCGCAATAGATCATGGTAGACTATTATTGGAGTAGTTTATCTTAGTCTATCGCAGATAGACTATGATATATTGCTATTATTCGTATTTAGCAATTTTTTCGTTTAAAATAATTTTCCAAAATGATATCATAATTTTATTTTGGTTAGTTTGTACTTTTGCACATTTGGTTACTTTTATAACTTTGAAATGTGCTCGTATGAATACAATATCGTAATTTTATTTTGGTTCTTATACTTAAAATTTGTTCGATTTTAGTCTTTAAATCTTAGATTTAGCCCATATTTATAGTTGGTTTTTCAAAAAAAAAAAAAAAAATTTTTTTTTTTATCTATTTAGCGTTTTTACTATAAATTTCGATAACATATTCACATATTATATTTTTCTGTATGGAAATTATTGTTATTATTTAGTTAATTTCGATAAAAAAAAAAAAACTTTAAAAGACTAAATTTAAATTTATTAAAAATATATGGACTAAAATCGAAAATTTTAAAATATAGGGCTAAAATTGAAGAAATCTTAGTCTCCATGGTTTGTTAAATCCTCTTAAATTAGTCCATATGATAACCATTTAGTTTTTTGTTATTGTTTTTTAAAATTAAGCATATTCCATTCATGTTTCTTACAATTATTTATGTATTTTTTAAATACAATAGTTGAATTCTTAGCCAAATTTCAAAAACAAAAACAACTTTTAGAAAGCTACTATTTTTAGTTCTCAAAATTTGGTTAGGTTTTTTAAGTTATTGGTGAAAAGTACATACCAAAGAAAGAAATTTGGATGTGAAAATAGTGTTCATTAGCTTAATTTTTAAAAACAAAAACAAAAAACAAAATAGTTACCAAACAAAACCTGAATTATGCTATCAAATATATATTTGAAAACACGAAATACGACTCTATGTCTACTTAATCCCTTGTTTTCAAATTTTTGTTTTCAGATTTCCTACCAACCAAGTCTTTATTTTTGTCTTCATCAAAGCATGAAAGCACCATATACCTCTTTAATCTATAAACTTTCTAAACTCAATTAAAAATGAAAAATATTCCGAGATACTATAATTCAAAATGATTCTACTATACAACTATTAATATTTAGTCATGTCAACAACATAAAAAAAATTGTTACAAGATCCATTAAATAAACATATAACAATAAAGTAAATAGTGGTATAGTTAAACATAAATGACAATATAATAAAGTCTTTTCATAATAACTAACGTAGTACTTAATTAAATTTATTTAATTTCATCATTAATATAATGAAAAGTAGCTAATTATTATTACAATAAATCAATAACTCAATTTTCTTATATCATGTAAATTAATGATTTTTTAAAAAATTCAACGATTACAGGTGAGAAATTAATCCATTAGCCTCAAAATTAGTTCGTAGTAGGTAACTGGCATTTTATTCATTGAACTAGGTTCAAGTTTGTGTAAATCAATGACAATCATCAAAATCAATTCAAGGGGGAAAAAAAACTACATTTGCAAGTTCGTTTTTATTTGTTTTAATCGCTAAATTTTTATAAAAATAATAAATTGGTCTCCGATTTAGTCTTTATATTTTTGAATTTGTAACGACTGAATTTTTACACTTTGAAATTTATAACAATTTAATCTCAATGAAAAAAAAATCTCTTATAAATTGAGTGTCAACTTTGATATGTAGTGACTTAATTTTTCTAGTTTATAAAAAAGTGATTCTCAATTAGTTTATTGATCTACATGTGTAATTTTTTTAAATTAAATTCTAATAGTTTATTTCTAAATAAAAACTAAACTATTTAAATAATTTTATCAAAGTTTGATGACTAAATTATTATAAATCTAAAAGTATAGGAACTACACTGTTACCATTTAAAGGTTTGTTGGGTAACCATTTTTTTTAAAATTAAACCTACTGACACTACTTTTATTTTTAAATTTCTTCTTTATTGTTTACTTTTTATAATGATTTAAAAAATAAAGCAAAAATATGAAAACTAAATAAAGTAATTTTTAAAAATTTGTTTTTTTAAAAATTTGACTAATAATTCAACCATTATTCTTAAGGAATATGTAAATTATTATAAAAAACTAAAAAAAAACTTAAATTTTAAAAATAAAAAAGCGAAAGAGTTACTGCACGAAACCTAAATGGTTACTTTCGCGAGACTTGGAGAAGAAAATAGTTTTTAACCTAATTTACTCTAAACAAAACAATATAATACATAGATATTTAAGAAAACAAACCCACCCACCCAACTTTTGAAATATTATTATTATTATTATTATTTGTAAAAAAGAAAAAATGGAAATGAGAGGGTTCGAAATTTAAATAGATTAAAAAAGTAGGACCACAAATGCAAACAAAAAACACAAGAATAGTTGGAACAAAATGACAAATACAGTGATACGAGCACCAAACCAACTATTACTTTGAACAAATTAAAATCTTTCCCTCTCCAAAATAAAATAAAATATAAAGAAACATACAAAAAAAATAATAATAAATAAATTAACAATAAAGAAAAGAAAAAGAAAAAGAAAAAGAAAAAGAAAATTAATTAATTAATTTATGGGTATGGAGGAGGAGGAGGATGTGTTGCAGCAAATAACCAGACCTTCCATGCTCATGGGATGAGAGAGAAAATATAGGGTTTAGAGAGAGAAAAGGGTTTTTTGAGGTTTAAGAAGAAGAAGAAAGAAGAAGAAGAAAGAAGAAAGAAGAAAGAAGAAAGAAGAAGAAGCTGTAGGTCCACCAACTGGTAGTTAGAGATTAAGCTTCTTAACCAAACACACCAAGAAGAAGAAGAAGAAGAAGAAGAAGAAGAAGAAGAGTGAGGCATTTGATTTCTTTTCAACTGGGTTTCTTCAAAATTAGTGAATAAAAGCAGCCATAGCCACGAAAAGAGAGGTCTCTTTTCCTTTGGGGGGTGGAAGAAAAAGAAGAGAAGGAGAAATAAAGAGGAATTTAAAGTCATCATTTAGAGAGAGAGAAAGAAAGAAAGAAAGAAAAATCAAAGAAGAAAAAGAAATGGGTGTTACTCTCACGTGGGAATTGATGCAAATTATAGATAAGAATTGTATGGTTTTAAATTTTTAGATTGTCTTCAAAAATCCCAACTCCATTAGAGTTTTTTTCTCCCTTTCTTTCTCTGTGTTCTGTGGATTCTTCTGGGTTTTCCCCCCCTTTTTCTTTCTTTGAGATCCATTGATTTGTTGTGTTTTTATTATGTAGAGTTTGTTTGTTGTTGTGTTTTATCTTTCTGGGGTTTGGAGAAATTTCTATGAAAAGTGAGATTTGATGTTGTGTTGGTATTTGGGATTTTACTTTGGGATTTTTGGGCTCCGCCGATCGGGTGTTGTTTTCGAGCTTTTTTGTTCCCTCCGACAACCACAACCGTCGCGGATTTCAGGGTAATTTTTATCTTAAACTATATACTTATGCTTAGTCACTTTTTTTAATTTGTTTATTCAACTATGAACTTAAAATATTTAATTCTTGTCTCTGCATATGCTAAGAAAGTACACTCTGCTTGATTTCTTCAGCTGATCAGTTCTGCATGCAGGTTATGAGTAGCTTTATGTTGATGGTTTCTCCTATTTCTTCTTCTTCTTTTTGTGGGGTTTGGGGGAAATTTCTGATTGATGGTTTTTGTTGCGAATTGATTGCTCTTAATGTGGTTGTGTGAATTTGGCTGTATATCAAGTAACTGGAGAATCTATGGTTTTGATGTTTGTTTTAATTTTAATTTCATTAATCATCGGTAGGAAGCTTGTGAAGGAGTATGGAATTGAAAACCCTCAGAATTTGCCATCTTGGGTTTGAGTTTTTGTTTGTTTGTTGACATTCAATCGAACTTTTGATTAATTGGTGACTGAAAATTATGTTAGGTGACAACACCACTTTATTTCGTCAAGGTAGAATCCGAAAAGTTCTGAATTGAGAGGAAAAATCTATGGCAACTTACTACTCTAGTTCAAATAACGAAAGGGACACTACACCCATCCTCTATTCAAGGGGATCTTTGCTGGGTTCGTATGAAGAAACAACAATTCTTCCACGGAATATGATGATGCATGTAAATTCTGGGACATACATGGATTCATTGCCTTCGCAGGCACAAAATGGTTGTGGCCAGATAACGTCTGTTGGAGCAGCGGGAACTGCCCAACAGCAGCAAGAGTTTTTATCGAATCTTGGTGGTTCGCAAATTGCTGAGCATGATTTCAATACATGGAGAGAGGACCGAAGTGAAATGCTTGGCACGAACTCGATGCGTGGCCCTACCAATGTTCTTCATGGTGGGCAGAATTTGCAGGGTCAGGGGTTATCCCTTACTCTCAGTACACAAATCCCATCTGCAATCCAAATTCCTTCAATCCCCTACAGAAATTCGGATATGGGTTTAACTTCATTCCTGAGTCCTAATCCTACTAATTCAGGTGAGGATGGCTGCAGAAATGGCGCTTCTAGAGACGAACAATTGAGAAATGGAGCTAATTTGCCACCTAATTTTCAAGAATTGGCTAAGGGTGAATTATCTCAATACAGCATGTCTAGTATTGCAAGAACTATGCCCAATTCAAAGTACCTCAAGGCAGCTCAACAACTGCTTGATGAAGTTGTTAATGTCAGGAAAGCTTTGAAGCGACCCAATAACGAGAGAAACCAGAGTTCACATGAGCATGAAACTAGAAGTGCAAAGAATGGTGATGCAGGAACCAAGAATGACAGTTCGATGCTAACTGTAAGCGGAGCATCTTCAAACCCTCAAGAAACAGGGAGCAATTCAACATGTGAGCTCTCACATGCCGAAAAGCAAGATTTGCAGAACAAGTTGACAAAGCTTTTATACATGTTGGATGAGGTAATATACTATTTAATATTGATATTTATTTTGATGTGAACTAGACTATTAAATGATTCAAGCCTCAACATTTCATAGTTGGATTAACATGGATAAAAATATGTATTCCATACTATGTGGCCGTGGAATTAGATGGATATCAACTTTTGAATCTGTTTTCATTCACTCTCTGAGAAGTGAAAAGGAAGTTGCTAACCTTGAAAAATGCAAATGAATTTATGATACTGTCCTAATTTTGAAGAGCAGCAAGAGTTTATTAACTGCAGTCTCCCATTGGCAATACCGGTGCCCGTTTTAGGAAATGTAACATTGAATATGTTTGACGTTTGTGTACACTTTCTCAGCTTGCTAAGGCTTTGCGACAGCTGAATTGGTTTCCTAATACCAAGCAGTTAAATTCGATACTTTGTCCTTTCCAAAGTACTAGCTTAAGGTCAAATGGTCATCTTGTCTTGTAGGTTGATAGAAGGTACAATCAATATTATCATCAGATGCAGATTGTGGTGTCATCGTTTGATGTGATAGCCGGATGTGGGGCATCTAAGCCATATACTGCACTTGCACTCCAGACTATATCCCGTCATTTTCGGTGCTTGCGAGATGCAATAGCTGGTCATGTTAGAGCTACCCGTAAAAGCCTAGGAGAGCATGAGAATTCTGGAAATGACAAAGGAGTTGGAATCACTCGTCTCCGGTATGTGGACCAGCAGTTAAGGCAACAGAGAGCTCTTCAGCAACTTGGTATGATACAGCAGCATGCTTGGAGGCCTCAAAGGGGGCTGCCTGAGAACTCTGTTTCAATTCTCCGTGCTTGGCTGTTCGAGCATTTCCTTCATCCGTAAATCTCTAACACTAGTATACTTCACTTTACATTCTCTCTGTTGCATCAAAATTAAACCAAATACTAAATTTCCAGGTATCCAAAGGATTCCGATAAGATCATGCTGGCAAGGCAGACAGGCTTGACTAGAAGTCAGGTAAAACTCAAAAGCTTAACCTTTTTTCCCCCCCTTTTTGTATTGTTTGAATTGGCTAGGTGGTGAATTGATTGTTGAATGTGGTATTATAAAGAGAAAAACAACCGTTGCTCTAGAAAGATTGTTGATCATGGATGATATCTTGAATCAATTTGTATGATATTTTTGGAAAAGGACATGTCTGAAAAGATCTGCCTGCTGGAAGTAGCTTCACGTTGTGTAGGCTGCATAGTTCCAAAATAGTCTTTTACATTTTCTTTTATTATTAAACTAAACTACTAGTTCTTACAATACGATATGTTCAGGCCAGTCATGGTAAGCCAATTTGCCAATCACCTTGCTTTTGGTCATCATTTCATATCTTTCTTTTATATTACTGCATTTGTTGTACATACATGTGTTCTTATTTTATATTTGGTGTCGTCTGTGGGCTTGTGCAGGTCTCTAATTGGTTTATCAATGCGCGTGTACGTCTTTGGAAACCTATGGTAGAGGAGATGTACAAGGAAGAAATAGGGAGTGTCGATATGGACTCTATATCATCATCTGAAAATGCTGGCAAGGCAGGAAAAGGAGATAACAAGACCTTTGAGGATGATAAAGAGGAGGATCTGCAACAAAGTGCAAGCTCAACAGCCACCGAAAGATGTAGCGCTGGAGATATTATTGACTTAAAATCTGATCAAGTCTCTAATCTCGGAAATTCAGGTTCCAACAGATTAGCTAGTTTCCAAAATGGTGCTCACATTGAAGCCCGAAACGAGCTGGTAAAGCCAGATGAGGAGTTAAGGCCTAATGTAAATAACTCGAGTTTCTTTCCTGATGCAATTGTCCACTCTCAGGGAGAGAGTGACAGGTTTATGGCTGCCGCTGCTGCCTATCACATGTCTGAATTGGGAAGGTTTGGGACGGTTGGCGGGGTATCGCTTACGCTGGGTTTGCAGCATTGTGAGGGTGGTGGCATACCTATGCCTACAGGGACACATCATGGTTTTGCAGCCATGAGAGGAGATGATATGTACAATGCCGCAGCGTCTTCTCTCGGGGAAACGGTGCATTTTGAATGCGTAAATAGTGGGAATCCGCAACCGAGGTTTGGTCCTTCCCATCTTTATCATGATTTTGTTGTGTAAAACTGCAACTGTACAAGATTGGTGATCTACATCATATACTGGATGATATGTACACCACTGGGAGGAGCAAAGGAACGTGGGGTTTTTCTGCATTAGAACAATAGGTTGTTCCTTATAGCATTTCCTTGCTTGCAAGATGATATAAGAATGATTTTTTGTCCTCCATATGTGATATATATATATATGGAAACAGCAAAAAACATATTTGTAATATATCATGTAGTTGATTGGAAGGTTAGTTATATTTTTCTTGTCTGGGTGGTTGTCTGCATATGATTCAATTAGTGTTAAAACTTTGGTTTCCACAGAAATTATGAGCTCTTGAATAAATGTGACGTTATTTTAGATGAATAAACCTACTTCAAGGAGGCGATTTGATTGCATAAAGTGTAACTCTACCTTCTATTTTCTCTCTCCATGCTTTATTAGTTTAGATGTCTTGATCTATATACTTTTACCTATATTTTAGTCTTCTACAAACACCCTAATTGAGTCCTCAAGTTAATGATTCAGTTAAATAACCATTAATCATGGAATCAGTTAGATGGGGATTCGAAGATTTGAAACCTCTCATCTCGCCATGTTTATGTTGGCTTAAATATAACCATTACATTATTAAAAAAAATGAAAATGAAAATGGAAATGGCGTTATTATTATTTGTTTGTTTGAGTCCTCGAGTTATTATTATTAAATTTAGTAAAATAATTATTATTATTATTTTCTTTTGTGAAAAACATAATTTGAATTTCTTTCCAAAAATTTGTATAAATGCAAATAGAGAGTAAACTAGTTTTAGATACTGGCGTCAGGATTTATTGATTGAAGACTAAATTTAAACATCTGAAAGTATAAAACAAAGTACAAGACTAATATATGACATTTCAACGTTGGGATGGGAGTTAACTCTATCTTTGAGCATGAAGTTTAGGAAAAGAATGTAGAGTCATTATTAAACATGCGCAGGACTTCGAGTAATGATTGTAAATATTACATCAATATATAATTTAAAAATTATTTAAAGAAAATTATAAATAAATAAAGAAGAAAGTAAACATGAATCTTTTAATTGTACTAAGGATAATTTTCAAAATAAAATATAATATTGTTGTTGGTTTGTTCTTTGAATGGTTCTTTGGAGAGAACAGTTTACAATGTTATAAATACAAAAAAAATAGAACCCTAAAAAGAACATCAAAACAAGTACCACAAAAAGAAAAAAATCTTTTTTTTTTTCAACTTTTCAAAATCAAGTATTGGTTCCATGAGACGCTTTTTATCTTCGTGAGGTCAAAGGTTGAGTCTGACCAAGTAAAAATAAAGTTACCATTCAAATTGAAAAACTTTTAGTGATAATCACAAATAATATAATATTTTTAATTAGAAAACACGTCACATTGTCACGATTATTGATAGTTTGTTGAAAATTAAAATGTTTATACAATTTGAGATTAAATCATTGGAAAATCTAATAAAAGTTAATCATATAATTATCTATTAAATAGTACTTTTAAATGATGTGAATTTAGAAAAATAAAATATAGAAAAGAAATAGTATAAACAAAATAAAGGGTAAATAAATATATAAAATTTATCTTCATTTTAGACAATATTTATTTCATCTAATTAATCCAAGATAACAAGGAAAACAACTAAAAACAAATAAAATCTATATTAATTATAGAAGAAGATAAACTGAGGAGAATTTAATGGACTCAAAATAATAAATAAATAAAATTAAAAAGAGTTGAATTTTCTTTTTCTGAGAAAGAGTCTCTCAGACCATGACTTTTGTTTACTATAAAATAGAAAAAAAATTAAAAATAATAAGAAAGATTATTTTAAATGACAACTATTAAAAATATTTATAAATAATAGCAAAATATCACAATTTATCTATGATAAACTACATAAACTGCTATATGTGTCTATCATGACACTCAATAGACACAAATAGCAGGATAGACAATGAAAATTTTCTATATAGGTAAATATTTTAGTTTATTTTCCTACCTTTGAAAACAATCCAAATAATGATAACGAACCAATTTATATAAAAGATGAAAAATGAGAAAATAAAGGGAAACACGATGTATTTTTCAACAAACCCCAACTAACCAACAAAAATTTGATTTCAAAAGAATGATAATTTAAAAACTCTTATCAAAACAGCCGAAATAGGAACAAAATGACCAAAAATTGAATAATAATAGAAACGCAATCACCTACAAGAAAAACAAATTTTACCCAAAAAATAAAAATTATTTCCCCTCATCAAAATAGATCTGAAATAGTCCATGACAACAAAGAATTAAAATTACAAAAAAAAAAAAAAAAAAAAAAAAAAAAAAAAAACTTCATTGAAAAAAATTGATCATGATTCACGAAACTATTAAGTTATTAATTTTTCCTTAGGTACTTCTAAAAAGCATTTCGTCCACGAGCTATTCCAAACACACAGTATTTGTCGGTTCCATCCAGTTTTTCATATTTAACTTACATCCACTATTAAATCACCAATTGATGCAAATGCTTAAACTTATAGGTGAGGATAAATTTTAAACACATCGATTGACCCAAAAGCTTAAGCTTATGAGTGAAGGTAAATTTAATATTATATCATCTAACAACTACAACTCCATCAATAATGAAGGAAATGACGAACATAAGCAGACAACTTTGGTTAATATTTAACAAACATTATTGCATAATGAGTTTAGAGTTTACCTTTGTCTCCTTCAAATTGGAAGTCCTGCATTCAGTTCATAAGTACTTCATTCTTAGCTCCATAATCCCACATCTAAGATGGATTTCTTATCCAAGTGTAACCTGTAGCTCCCTGATTCAAAATTATTAAGATAGGTAGCATAAAAGGGAAATTGTACTCAAAATTAACTGTACCAAAACTTTGTTACCAAAAAACTTTGATCAGTGGTCTGTAGGAGTTAGCTGAGTGTCACAAACTCCATTTACTGTGAACAATATCCAGGCAAAAGGCAGTAGTCACTATACAAGTCAAGAAAGAAAGTCAACTAACACCATTTGGCTATCTGCCTATGCTCTTTACAAAAAAGAAAGAAAAAAAATCCATGAACAGGTTATAGGAGCAAAATGATCTTATGAAGAGTTTTGATGAGACAAAGATAGATAATAATTCCCTCTGCCTCATCTGTACAATTATATTGCAGGGTCTTCTACCTGGAAACAGTAAAGACGACAATGTCAAGAAAAATGATTGTGGAATGAAAGTAGCTCAACTGAGGACAATAAAGAGCGAACTGACCTTCTGTACAGAACTTTGACATCTTGTCCTAGAAGTGGGGTTTCTAGAAAATTATCTCCACACTGTTTCACGTCGACAGTCTCCACTTCAAAGTCATGATAGCCGCAATACTCGTTCCACTCAAACCACATCTTTGCAATCAGTTCCTTCTTGAAACAAGTACTGTGATCTCCCTCTTCAGGTGAATCAGCAGCCACCAATCTATATGCAAAGACTTTCTTTGTTTGACCAGGACGGAATGCACGGCCAATTGCCTGGCGAGTCACTGATGGATTGAGATGAACATCCAAGATGATGATACGTGATGCCCCTACCAAAGATATACCCTCTCCACAAGCCTTAATGGAGCCAAAGAAGACTCGGGCATCGGGTGAGGTGTTGAAACGTTCCATCGACCATTCCCGTTGCTCAGGAGTTGTTTCACCAGATATCATAAAGGTTTCTCTTCCTGGACTCCAACCCTTCTTCTGAACAACCAATCTCTCCATGAATTTCAAAGGAAGAAGGTATTGGCTGAAAACCAGCAGCTTCTCCCCAGTAGTAGCGCACAAATTCAGCATATTAAGAAAGAATTTTGTCTTCACTCCATCTCTAACATCCATTTTATCAATGACCTCATCTATTTTATCATCCGTTACAGCAGCATTAACAGAGAAAACATTCAACTTTGGATGCAAATAAACAGCACTACCAGCAGAGCTTATTTTGAACTTCCTGTTAAACTTTTTTACTTTTTCACCTTCATGCTTCTGCTTAGAAGTGAGATTTAGCACCACAGTGAAGTCAACCAGTCCAGGGAGCTCATCAAGAAAATCTCCTTTATAATAATGCAGAATCTTGCTTGTCATCTCACGTAAATCATGGATGACACTCACTTTCCTCCTAAAATCTGTATCTTTCTGAAGCGTATGTTCCACCAGATCATAAAAGGCAGCATCCACACCTGCTTTGAACTGCTTCCTTACACCAGGTATATCTACTCTCGACATGATGCGTTTGATAATAGGTCGAGAAGTTTCTGATCTCATGAACTTCGGTCTAACAAGATTCACTATATTGAATACCTCTTTAACATGATTTTGATATAGGGTTCCTGAAAGAACCACTTTTCGTGGAGTTCTGACTTTGGCAAGAGTTTGCAAAGTATCAGTGTTCTCATTTCTTGGTGTATGCCCCTCATCTAGGATAAGAATGGTAGGAACCTGGAGCAATATATTTTGACATGCAGTTGATGCAGCACTGGTCTCAACGTCACAGACGATTGTGGAAAATTGTTTGTATCCTAAGAACAGAATACTTTTGTGCTCGACCCACTGATTCAGTACTGTCAGCTGTTGAGCCCTATTATCTGCTTTAACGGAATAGAAATCATAGAGTGGAATATCTTCCACTTGCCAAATTTGAAACTCCTTTTTCCATGTGGCCAAGATTCCTTTGGGAAGCACAACCAATGGTCTAGCCTGTGGATACTTAGCTAAAAAACTCTGCATGAAACTGATTATCATAAATGTTTTCCCAGATCCGGGAGCGTGGGCCAAAATGCAGCCTCCTGGATTATCACTTACCAAGTTGCTTATAAGGAAATTGAAACCCTCAATTTGATGAGGTTTCATTTGTTTCATATGCCTAGGGTGTGCAGAAATTTCAGTTACAGTCAAATCGTCTTCTGAAATTTGAACTCCAACAATATTGCCTGAATCTTTGTTGCGAGATTCAGAAACGTATGTTCTTGTGCTCCTCTTACCCTGAGGAAAAAAAAATACAAATCATTGCATGATTAAGTTCACAGAAGATGATAGAGATGATAACAATGAAAATCACAAACGATTTTTTTAAATCATATTAATTCAAATAACTAGTCCGTCGATCCAAATTCTCAAACAGAGGGATTTAATAAGGATGCTGAGGGATTTAATAAGGATGCTCTATAACAATCAGAAAAATTTAAGATTTAATATTGAATAATAATAATAACAAGGGCTAGCTTTTGATCGCAAATCACACAAAGGGGGTGGAAGATGTGGTTTGTGATTTTTGTTGGAACATATGAGTCTCGTTCATGCTTGCTATTTACAAGTATAAACTCAGAAAAGGCTTTGTCCACGTATATATCCACAGATATCATAGTTGAGACAAATTAACAAATAAAAACGCCATCCATAGGGCACATACAAAAACTACTACCCATGGGCTTATGGGCCACAATTTTAAAATATTCTGCTCTTTTTCGGCATGTGGAGGTTTTTCATAGAACAAAGCAGGAAAACTTGGATTTCACACAATTAAGATGCCATGTTGCAAACCTGCTAATTTTGATAAGAAATCAAGATATCCTCAACTGAGAACCTTGAATTACATATCCTATCTCAAGTATATGAGGAGCGAGCTAAACCCACTCAGCTGTTTAACCACCGCTCAATGTAAGCAAAGTAATATGCAAAGCTAGAAGTTACATAAAATGACAACAGAGACAAACCTTGTTGTACTGAAACTCAAAAATGGTCTCAATTCCTCTGTCAATAACCCCACAAATGCGACAGACATAACCAAGATCATCCTTCAAGAGAAAAGAATGATCACAGTCCACAGCATCTGCAGTTTGCTGGTTAGGTGATGAATCTACAGTGGCATCCAAGTCCTAGGAGAAGTTAAGATTGCAAGAATTAAACTTCAATAGCAAGAAGTTAAGTTATTACTTACTAATAAAAGGACCATGACAATAAAGGAAATAAAGGTGTAAAATTCTACATCAACCCATACATATAATTAGGATTTTTTCTTTAAACAAGTACTAAGTTTTCCCTGCATTGGTGAGCTACAACAATGTTCAATATACAAGAATATACAGAGATCCCATCAAACTGATAATTACAGAGCAGGAAAAAAAAAATCTTACAGAAAAGCCCTTCTCAATTATGACCAGCGTAATTTAAGGAATTATTGGCAATAATTGCTAAACGAAGAAGACAAATAGCTTTATATTTAGTTACATAACTAACATCCAATCTCTCAATCCACTTTAGAGCTTTGTCATGAAAAGTCCCTCTGATTTCTTATGATCCAAATTTATAAAGCCTCGTTTAGTAACCATTTCATTTTTGGTTTTTGGTTTTTAAAAATAAAGCTTATTTCCTTTCATTTTCTTCCAGGGATTTGCATCTTTAAGTACAAGAGTTGAATTTGTAACCAAATTTCAAAAACAAAAATAATTTTTTTAAAAACTACCTTTTTTAATTTTCAAATGTTGGCTTGATTTTTTAAAACATGGGTGAAAAATAGATAATAAAGTAAGCAATTTAGAGGTAGAAGATGTGTATTTAGGCTTAATTTTCAAAAACTAAAAACTAAAAACCAAATGATTATCAAACGGAGCCTAAAATAATTGTTTTCATAACATTCATCCAGATTAACTTAACTTTGCTTTTGAATTTCACTCCAAAAAGACCTTTTGCAATCATTTCACACCATCGATGAAATGTTTACATTTCCCATATTAAAAACATATATTTTTTAAAAAAACAAAACCAGACTTTTTATTGATAATAAAGTAAGACTAATGTTCAAAATATAATGAAACAAAAATAAATTAATTACAACTAATAACACAAGAAAAATATAGACATTCCAATTTAAACATAAGTTTTGAATAGAAAAATCTACAAAGGAACTTGGAAATAGAACACCATGAGGAAACAGAGTCTAGTGGCCTCAAAACATATATGCATAAATATCTTCACTCTAAGATGGAGATGATCTTAATCTTCACTAGCAGACTATCTTTAACACAAACGGTAATGAAACTAACAAAAGGAAATTTCATTTTTCATTCTTTTGCGGTGTTTAAGTCCATTATTTAACAAGACCCAGACTAGCATATCAACCCAGGTCCCTAAAAACTATATAATTAGTATTTAATACATTGCAGATTATAAACAAGACCTGAAGGAAACTGCAGTCAATGAGACCAAATATATAACAACAATACCTTGGCACATTCTAATGCCATTTGCATATCGTTCCAAATATCTCCAAGGCCATCGTCTTCAATGTTAGCCTGTTCGCTGACCTCATCCCCATCCTCTTCTACACCAACATAAACACCTTTGTCTTTCTTACTTATAGTTTCACGTTCACTAATAGGAGTTGCTTCCTCCCCATAAGCTCGGTGATCCCAGGGAGCTCGGTGATCCTAACAATCAGTTTACAAATTAGACAGATATGATAAGTGAAAAAAAAAAAAGCTAAGGAAGAGACAAGAAGAGAGAGAATATAGAACTGACCCTTCACAAGAGAAATGCATCCTTAGGACATATACAAATTATCTTCAACTCTAAACTTCAATAACGTAATTGCATAAAGCACTACATTTAGACATTGATCAATAGGACTAATCAATGTATAACTTGAGACTGTAAAATGTGTAGAAAGTTCATCATGTTATCAGTTCTCTTTCCATGTTCAGAATTAAATCCAGAATACTTACCAAAAACATGAATTAACTAAATGACATGAGTTGACATGCCTCTTTCACTTTTGATCATACCAAATTGACATATACTTCGGTAAGAAACTTCAACAGCATGGAACTAAGTATTGTTTCTTGTTTCGCCAAAAGGAAAAAAATAAAAGAGTAAAAAATAATAAAAAAGATGGCTACAAACAACAACATGGAATAAGGTAAGCTGATGTACTCAATGCACAGTCTCTAAACTTCTTTTTGGAGTAGGAGGTATAGCCTACTGATTTAATCTTTTGCAAATCTGCATTGTGAATGGATTCTTCCTCGTAATTGCACATCATTCTTGACTATTTGTTCGTATCAATTTCCACAAATTAAATATTCTTGTTCGATTAGGAGAAGGAAAAGAAAAGGTAAGCTACTACATATGATGTTGGCTATTTATTTTCAACAGTGTAGACATGGATGTATCAAATAATCAAAATATTCAATTTCACATAAATGCAGCTACAGTAACATAGACGTCTAACGAGCTCACCACTACCGCTATGTCCTTGAACAAACTTTGTCCCAGTGGTCTAGGCAGCAGAACCTCTTGAAAAGGATGTATAACTCTCTGATCTTTGCTGTCTTCCTCATCAGAATCAATTATTACGATAGGCAATCGTGATTTCTCAACATTGTTGGAACAAACATCAGTGACAGAATCATCCTCCAAATCAATGAGATCATGAACCAACTGGGAAGCTTGATTGTTCATTGCTTCTGTACTCTCTTTATTTCTCCCCAGATCAAATAACATACTTGACAGCGTAGGATACTTGGCAATGTAAGGACTTAAAACTTGCATCTTATGGGAAACAAGGGATTCTATCTCTTTAGTGACACTTCCAAACTGACCACAATCCAGACCCTCGATCAAATTATTAATGGCAAATGGATCTGAGTAATCAATTATTTTTTCCGAGTTCTTCATTTTGTTTTGTCTCGGTGTGTCACATTTTTGGGCAGAGAAGGTGGCAGGGCTAGGAAAATCTTTTCCATTGGTAGATAATTTTAGTCTCTTACGTCTCCCATAATACAGTCCTGGGAAAAATAGATTCTGCATTATCAGTATCTAACATATGACTTTGATGAACTTCATAGAATAAAAACAAACAGCCTTCAATTGTCACAAATTCGGGCCCAGCAAAGAAAAACCAAATTCAAGTGTGTATCACAAAAAATGAATAACAAACAAACTAAATTCAAGAATATTGCATCAGGGGAAAGGAAAAGGAAGAGATTAGATGAAAGCAACTATGCTGAAAGAAAATATGACCAGTATCAAATAAAGCTAGAAAGAGATGGAGAGAGCATAGAACATCATAGAAGAAAACTGAGTTTTTTCCCCATTAACTAATGTTTTAAAAGACTAAAGGCGGCCTTGAGGCTCTTCCTCTTCAAGAGGCAAAGCATAAGCCTCAGATGGTGATTTAAAAATGTTTACAAAACCTAAGTTGGTATGACCAGGTACTGCTAAACATGATAGCCATATAAAAGTGTAAAAAGAAACTTCACCCCCACAATTTTCACTTAATAAAAGTTCTAAAAGGACATTTTCATCATCTCTACTACCATTATTATCATTAATAGGATTGATTTATACTATAAATGTTTGCTTTCAGCGTTCTTAAGGTTACAATAATAAAAATAGTCCTTGTTCAAACTGTCACAATTCAGACCTTAATATTTTTTAAGAATTAGGCAAATCACTATTGTTTTTTAATCACTAGGCAAGGCATAGAGATCTTAAGCCTCAGTGCGCTTTCACAAAGGCACAAGACTCATTTGTGAGAGGCGCAAGGCTCTTATGGTTCAACAAAGGCATAAGTCTCAAGGCTAAAACTTAGAGCCTTGCCTCGAGGCAAGTCTCAAGGCGTAAGCCTGAATAACGTTTTAAAACATTGCGGCTTTAACTTTCGTTGATAATTGAAAAACATTCCTAAACAATATATAATATCCCGTATCCATTACAAAGCATATTATATTAGAAAAACAAAAAAATGACTATTTTTACACAGAAAATAGTTTAAACAACAAATGCCTATAAAATCATGAATGATATAAGTTACAAAATAAGAGCACTTCATTCTCTTGAAACCAACATAGTAGACCCTATTATTTTGTTTGTTTGAAGAACCCTACCGTCTATTCTGACACAGCTAAATGATCAACAGTATCAGATAGTTTAAGCTCAACAATTTTTCACACTATACATACACACATACATATCCCTTCTCTAACTTTCTGAGTTCATCGATAAAACTTTGCTACTAATACCATCTTATATTCACATGACTGTCAGCCAAACAAAGTCATATCCGCACAAAAACAGCATGACCAGAGTAATAAAAAACGAAGATAGCAAGAGCATGCAACATTCCATTAGCTATAACCAAAACACTACAAGATCAGCAACGTGGAAATAGTCCGGATACACACAATCCACAAGGTGGGGGTGGGGTGGGGGGGAACCCCGTTTAGGGAAGAGAAAGAGTACCATTGGGAGTAGCGTAGCTATTGGGAGAGAAATCAATGGTCGCATCCATGGTATGTTTCCAAGTTCAGAAAACACCGAGGCACTTCAACAAACATATAACAAAAAGTGAAGATTACATTACATAAAAGTGAAAGCAAAACGGGCAGAATAGAAAGAAACGTAAGAAACGATGAGAATTCGGGGAGTTGGTGCATAGAACAACAACTGACCTGGGAGAACAGGGAGGGTGTGAAATTTGATCAATCCGAGCAGGGGAAGAAACTGAGAAGAGAGTTAGAAAACCCCAATTTCAACAATTGAGGGTCGAATTGAAAGGGAAATTGACTCACATTTTCATTCAACGCGCTGAAGCTCTTTCTTGCGAGAGAGAGAGGAGAAGAAGGAGAGTATTGAGTGAGACGAAGGAAATGGAAGGGACAAAGGGCTCTGCTCTGCTGCTCAGACTGAGCCCTGAGGGAGGCGAGCAAAACGGCGGCGTTTTGGGGGGCACGCTCGAGCGTTGACGAAGGTGGGGATTTGATTTCGTGGACCAATCCGAATTCGTGTAAAATAGCGACGGTTTTGAGTACGCCTACGTTGCCGATTCAGTCCATATTACGTCATCTTTCCGACTCAAACGACCCATCCGGTGGGGGACTAATCCTCCACTCTTCTTGTACAAAACACTCCTAAATTTTATAAAATCTCAAATGTTTCAAAAATACACTATCATTAGTTAGTATTTTATTTAAAAAATAAAATTTCAAAAATACTTTGAAAATACTGTTGATATATATCTATATCTATACTATATTAAAGGGATGATAAGGAGATAATTTTTCTCTTACCTTTTTGCCCTTACAAGTTTTAACCGTTTCCATTTTGTCCCTATTTATTACTCTTCAGTTAAAACCTTCCGAGCAGATATCTCATCAATCAAATCCTTTCATCGAAACAATATTCTATAAAGAGACTCCATCCTTTCTATAATAACAATCCTAACATTTTTTAAAGTCTTTGATGGAATTTGTTTTTGTTAGTTGTTTATAAGTAACAATTTCTAAATTACTAGATAACGAAATGGGGATGGAGCGCACGTGACTCTAAAATCTATGCCACCATTGATATAACGAGTGACAATTCCAAAATAAAAAAATAAGGTTGAATTTCAAAATGATAATTCCAGGTTCTTTTTAAAATTCTTTTTATTTTTGTTTGGATTACTTTTTTGGAGAAAATGTTAATGGTCGTGCAATTTTCATGATGTACATTGTCTAGGTACATTTAAATGTTTTAGGAAGTGTTAGAATCAAGAATTAATTATTGTTGTTTGTTTGTTTTTTTAGATGCACATCTTTTTGTAGTTTTTTTTTTTTTTTACTAGCAATTTTCATTGGATTATATTTTTGTAGGAATAATTTTCATTTCATCTAATTCTTTGTAGAAAGGCGAATAATTGATATATTTGGATAGGATTTTCTGGCATTACGACAACAAGGTATCTACATTGATTTGTTAATATTCATGTTTACTTATTTTTTTTATATATATTCTATTAATAAAAATGGCTAGAAATAGATAAATTTTATGTACATATTTAGCCCTTTTGTTTTTAGTAAATTACTATATAGGGGTGATCATGATAGATCGAAAAGTTGAGTCGACCGACCGACTTCCGAAGAAGGAGAGGGATCGATCGATGACGGTTTGAGAAAATTCCAAATCAACAAATTTCTAAAAGAATCAAATAACAAAATTGACCAATACTTACCCCTATTGCTATGTTACCCTCTTGTCGACAGAATGAGTCTTTTCAAATGTAGGTATCCATTCAAAAGATAATATATGTGATATTTTTAATTTTTAATTCACAAAATATATCTACATATTTAAAAATTAAAGTTGTATGTAGAATAAGTGCAATTGATGTTGGCGGGACGCAACTCTTCAAATGTACGTGTTTGACGAGCGATGCAAATAATGTTAATGGGATGTGACTATTTAGAGGATGGTGGTTACACATCGAACATATACTTATTTTTATGTAGACGTGAAATACATATGTAAGAGAAAAAGAAATTAAAATGTTTTTATTATGATTTTAATTAAAAAAAAATCTCATATAGCAAAAATTTAGAAGGAAAAAAATACAAGATCTTTTAAAAGAGAAGTCTATAAGTAAATTTATATATAAAAAGTTCAAAGACTTAAATCATACACATTTGTATAAGTCAATTAAGAATTTAGATTTTCTATTTAAAAATCAGAATAAAGATTTCAAAACAATTAAGAAAATTGAGACTACTAAACTCTTTGAGAAATTATTAGTTTTCAAACTAAAACGTTTACATGTATTGTATTGTTTTTTTAAAAAAATTAAAATATAATCTTAATTTTAAAAATTATATCGTATTAAATTTTTTCATAAATTTTGAGGAGATTAACCAAACTTTAAATAATGTTTAGTTATGACACAATGATCTTTAAATAAAAACTAAACATCTCTTAACTACTTTAAATTAAAAATACAAATTTTACCGTCTATAACAGAGAATAATTGTCTTACTATTTAATTCTTAATTTTTCATAAAATCCTTTTTTATCATTATCTTCAAGTAGTTACTAACAAAAAAAAATGTTTGGCACCATACAGTATAGAATAATTTGTTTATGAAAAAAATGAAAATATGAAGAAAATAAAAATTGTTACAATTTCTAACTCTTAAAAGTTTATGGTAATTTTAAAAAATATTAATTTATTTATTACATGCTAAGAAATCATCGTGTTTTAAATTTTTATAATAAAGGTTACAAAATTGCACGTGCTTCTTGACTAGTTACATTAAAAGGGCGATGAGAAAAATCTTCTCTCCCCATTTTACCATTCATTTTAACCCTAGGAGACCATTATTATTTTCTCTAACAAACACAACTTTTTCAAGTATATCTCTTCTCCGAAATAATATAACTATCTTCTGCATTGGGAAAATATTTTTTTCCTCATCTCTATCTTGGAAAAAGATCTTCCTCTACTAAAAAGTAGGCAAATGGGTAATTTTCTTCTCTATCGTCGAAAAAGATCTTACAAGTGAATAATTCTTCAAATGGAAATCTATCGTAGGACACATTGAAAACCAAATCATCAAAGAAGGTATGTTATCTATGTTTTACTCTTTTCTAAATTTATTCCATGTGTCTCTCTTTCATCACTAGGATTTTTTTCCCAAAAGACTTGATAGTGGCAAACATATCATCGAATAAGGTATTTCATCTTTTTATTCTATTTGTTTTTAAGTATTGTTTGTCATCTCTTTAATACTATTTGTCTAGATTTTTGTTTATTGATACATAATTCAAAATATAATCAACGATTTTACAATTTTATTTTATTTTCATATACATTTTGAAGCACTCAATAATTTTGTACTTTTTGTGTATTATTTTACATGTCTTTTTTTAATTACTAGAGTTCTTTTCAAGAGATTTGAGTGTGACAAAGCATATCATCGAATAAGATATTTGAATATATTTTTTTCTTTTTTTCTTTTTTTCTTTTTAAAGTAGTGTATGTTATCTCTTTAAATTTCATGATTTGTCTAAATTTGTTCCTTGGGATATTTTGAAATATATAATAAACAATTTAACAATTTTATTTTATTCTCATATACATTTTAAAATGTCCAATAAATTTGTATTTTTTTATATATTTTTTTGTGTCTCTCTTTAATCAGATTTTTTTAAGATTCATCAATGACAAACTATTTGATCTATTTATTTTATGTTTTTAGTACAATTTTATCATCAAATGTGTACTATAAAATCATTTTATTTCGATATAAGATTATGTATTAGAAGTTGGAATACCTATATATGTCTTTCTTTAATCATATTTCTTAAGATTTTAGTGAACAACTTAAATCAAAGAGTTTTTATTTTTAGTATTGTATCAAAATTTAGAGAGATGTAGTTGAATATTTATTATTTTTCTCAAATAGATTTAATTGAAATATGTTTATTATTTTGTTTAAATTTGAAGAGATTTAGTCGATATGTTTATTAGTTTTACCTTTTGAACGTTCAAATCTTGAAAGCAAGATTTTATATCTTAACAATTTTTTTCTTTTTAGAAAATTCATTTTATTTTTATATACATTGTTAATTTTTTTTTTTTTTGCCAGGACTTGATAGTAAAAAATATATCAAAAGAAGGTTTGTTTCTTTTTTTTTTTTTCCTTGTGAAAAAAAAAACTATTTTATTCCCATGCATATATATTGTTGGAATGCCTTGGATCCTAGACCTAATTACAAGCGCACTATATAAACTCTCTAAGTATAAGTATTATTTGATAAATTCTGTATTTTCTGTAATATTCTTTAATAAAATGGTTCTTCCTCTTCCTCGTGGACGTAGCTAACAGAACCACGTAAATCTGTGTCGATCTTCTTTATTATTTTTTGTAACAAACTGGTATCGGAGCCTATTCATTAGGATTTCAAAATTCAGCATATGTTCGACAATTAAAGATGTATGATGTGAACATAAAAATCGACAAATTCACTGGGAGAGTAATGCAGTTCAATTTTTAAGGGACAACTTTCACAAAGTTGTCAATTGCCAGAGTTTCAACCGTTGAATCGTGCTGATTTTTTGTTAGCCTCTTGGGGACACATAAAGCCTCATTTTAAATGGTTGGATTGTCGTTTTGAGCTCTAGTTTTGTCCGTAGGAGTTGCTGAACAAAATCTGTAAAACTTAGTTTAGTTTTTTCAAGGACAACTTTCACAAAATTAATAATTGTTGAAGTTTAAACCGTTGGATCGTGTTGAATTCTGGTCATACTGTTTTCAAGACTCGTTGAGTGTCATTTTGAATGGTTGGATTGTTGTTTTGAGCTCTTCTTTTGTCCATAGTTGCCGTTGAACAAACTTTATAAAACTGTAGTATAGTTCGATTTTTTAGGGACAACTTTAACAAAGTTATTGATTGCCAAAGTTTCAACTGTTGGATCATGTTTCATTTTGGTGAGCCCTTTGGGGACTCATTGGGCCTCATTTTGAACAAATGGGTCATCGTTTTGAACTCTAGTTTTGTCCGTAGACGCTATTGAACAGAATCTACAAAATATAATTCTTATAACTCTTATATTTCATGATAATATAAGAACTCTAGTTTTGTCTGTAGATGCATGATAATGCTCACTGCATGCAAAATATAACTCTTATATTTCATGAAGCATGCACATGCTTTCAAGTAATGTCTTCATGCTCGATTATAACATTTATAATACATGATGCATGAATACTTGCACAACCTAAGGTGGGTTTTAACTATATGACAAACACTTTGACATATAAGCATCATACATCACATGTACAAGCAATAAAAGTTGATGAACCGGGTAAAATTGCCTTAAAATCACAAAAATAAAGCCAACAATTACAAAGACAAAAAGTCTCCAGTTCAAATAGGCAAATCGGGTCTTGAACTGCTCAGGCAAAGCATCGCTTCTCCAACCATCGTGTACTAAGCACCCCGCGATCGTCTACACGATAAAACAAACTCTTTGCTCTATCGCCTACCAGTGCTCCCAAAGTTAAACGATTGTTTAGCATTGACTATACGATCGTTTAGAAAAATCAAAACGATCCTTTAGCTATTACTACACGATCGTGTACCTTTACTAAGCGATGAAACCTGAAGTACACAATCGCTTAGTGCGCTCCACACAACGCCTGCCTTTCACGATCGTCTAAACGACTACGATGCCGCGAAGCACCTTCGCCTAAGTGATCACTTAGTTAGCACCTTAATATTGCATAGGTAGTAACTAAGCGATGAAGCTTGCTAACTACACGATCGTCTAGCGTGCACCTTCTACTAAACAATGAGCATCGGCAAGCTCCCTCTACGATTGCCTACCTCCAGCGCCTACGCGATCAGACAACCAACGCTACGCGATATAGTAAACGATTTGCCCCATCTCTTAGCATTAGCTAAAGATCATTTAGAAGATACTACATGATCGTCTAGAAATGACTAGTAAACGATCGCATAGTTAAATCCCAAACGATCGTTTACCTGAGGTTACACAATTTGACCAACGCTCAATCTTCTTTCTTCGTGGAGAACTGCATCGCCATGCACCAAAGCTTCATCATTTCTTACGACTCGAACAACTCAAACTTTTTGAATTACAGACTCAATCGCGATGTTAATTTCACCCAAAACACAGGGGCTCTTACAATTAACACTTCGTAATACCAAAAGCTTTAACAGAAAGAGGCAATTTAAACCCAAAACATTCATCAATGCAACCACAGATGCAGAAAATGGTTAACCAAAAATGCAGAAACCCACGCAACTGAAAAATGCGTTCAATTCAGATCTTTAATTTGGAATATCAGAGAACCTTGCTCCGACACCAATTGAAGGAAAGCAGATTCGCGATTTCATGAGCAGCGAAAGTAAGATTATTCCAAATCACAATCATGAATCAACAATACATTTACAGTCGACTTCAAACAAGCAGTTATACAATTCATACAGAAATTACAGCATGAATAACTACAAATGCACAAAGGAAAAAACTATACGAACAATGGAAGAGGCGTCTCCACACTCTTTTGCACACGACCGCTTGAACAACAGCAACCTCGAATGCTCGATCTATACGACCGCAACACAACATAAACACGAACACTCGTTCTCAATGATTGCCTCGGCCATGAACTCCTCAACAATATCACGAACGGTCTTCTAGAAAACCTCGATGGTGTCGAGTTGAGTAAGACACCACCAACAAGGCTACCTTGGTATTCTCAGTGTGAGAATCCAGAGGGTGGGCTCTGTTCGGACTTGGTATGAGGCAGACGAAGGAGGAAACACTGATCGTGTACACGACTGGGCAAGTGGGAGATCGTGGAGACCTATTGTATAGGTCGATGCCCTATCGTTTAGATAAAACTATGCGATCATCTAGCAAAAGCTATGCGATCATTTAGCTTTGTCTATTGCCTATAGACACTATACGATCTTTTACTTTGGGCAAGCGATCGTCTAACAAAACTATGCGATCATTTAGTAAATATTGCATGATCGTTTAACTCGTCCAACCGTCGTTTAGTAAATCTGTATTTACTTGACGACTACCATGAGATCCTTTTTTCATCGAGAGAAATCTTAAAAACTTTTATGAAAACTTTTTCTTTTTCTATTCCATGGTACTTAATGTAAATCTCATTTTCATCAATCCTCCACTAGATGTATCTCATACATCATATCGATTATATCATATATAATCAAAATACCTCTTATCAATTTGAACATTTCAAATCAACACCAAGAGCTGATCCTCAATTGAATTCATTGCGCTACCAAGGGGACCTCGTGGACCTATAGCTCGAAGCTCCAACGGTACGTGAATAACTGATTCAACTCTTTAGTCACGGGATCTACCATCCGTTAACTGCCAGGTACTTCACTAAAGACCGACAACTGAACTCTTCTTACCACAAATATATTATGTGTCCATCTTAACCAATCAGCAGAGCGACAACCCTTCATAGATCGCTTGTAAGTACAACTGGGCCAATAACCGTTATGCCCCTATAGTTACATCTGTCTCTTTAAGTACCACTGATCCCTCTAATGAACATAAGTCATAGTCCTACTATGACTGAGTCTTCTCTTCCAAAGAGAAGTTGAGGCCACTATGTTCAAGCCCTGGAATAAGCCCTTAAGGGAGCAATCTCTCTACTTATCCCTACTTCGGGAAAGGAGTGAATTCCATTTAGTGGATTGAGTTCCCAGTTCCCAAATCAAACAAGTCCCCAAAAAGGGAGGCATGTTGAGTTGGCAATTTGGCCATTCTCACCCATACTAATCAAAAGACCGCCCTCAAAGGCAGGAATTTCCAAAATACTTAGGATTGAGGTCGTGTCACCTATGGTCATTTAGGAGATATGTAAGTCTCTAGAATCAACGACGATATATACAAAGTTTAGTCATCTCGTGGTTCAGGTCTTATGCTCTTTGTATAGGACACCCTCGCTCGCACGTCTCCACATGAATGGTTAGGATCTACCATTTGTAGTAGTTTACAAAACTTGCAAACCTCTACAAAGCAGGTCATATCCATAGTGTCACCAAGATCAGGTATCCCACTTTAATCCTTATACTACATACCTATTAAGGTTATCACTTAAGGCATGATCCACTTGTATATCACATATACATGCTTAAGTTCACATAAGATAACCAAGGAGATTTGTTTATTGGATATGAGTAAATGCCATAATTAAATAAAACTTATTTTATTCATCGAACAATGTGTATCTTTATAAAACAACGAGACTCCAGGAGAATTAGGATACCAATCCCAACAGATTCGCCTGGGCGATTCAAGACCTAGTTCGCCTGTTTGAACCGGTTGACTCGATGCTTTTTGTAATAGTTAGCTTTTCTTTTCAGTTTTGAGGCGAATTATCCCGATCCATCAATTTTTATTGAATGTTCATGTGATGTATGTTTACTTATATGGCATAATTTATGACACATAGTTTTAAAACCCACCATAGTTTATGCATTTATTCATGCATCGTCTTTATATTATAAATATTATAATATAGTAGTTTGCATGATTAAATTACTTAAAGCATGCTCATGTATCATATAATATAAGAGTGATAATATATGCATGCATTAAAGCATATTCATGCATCATCTATATATTATAAGTGTTATAGTATAAGGGTGTATATTAGCATGTACGCTTAGTTCTTTACTTGTTATATATAAAAGATATATTAGTAATGAATGAACATTGCATGAAGCATGACACTTAGGTTTATTTATAAATGTTATAAATACCTTGTGGATGTCTAACTTAGCAATGTGGTTGATTTTAGTTGTTTCATTCTTTATAAGAGTTATAATTAATGAAATTAGAATTAAAATCAATAACCAAGAGTTGCATGTAAACTTAGGTAAAATCATTTTTTAAAATAGTTTTAAAATTTGATTGAGATAGACCTAAGCTCACAAATTTCTAATGAGATTAAAAATTAGATTAATCTTTTAAATCGGTTTAATGGGATTAAATTGATTTGAATAAAAGATTAAATTTGTAACAAATCTATCTATAAGGGACCTTTTGTCTAAGGTGGATTCTGGCTAGGCTGGGGTATTTAAGCTGACGGAAACGGAACATCCCTACCTGGGAACCTACCTGGAAAGGTGAATTAGATAGATTTGCTACAAGTATGCAACTGTTGATTAATGTTTATTAAAGTGTTTAATGAATGTTGATAAAAAAAAATTATTTAACTTTCCAAAGTAAGTGTTACTTTTGGGCAAACTTAAACAGTAACTTAGTAAAAATAATTAGCCGTATTTTTCTAAGTAAATTAAACCTTAGGTTGTTAAAATACTCAGTAGGAGGAAAAGATATATATGATATGTCATTTCCACTCATGTTTCACCCCTAATGTTCACACCATCAGATTCATGCTTGGCCTCGTGGCACCCTGGGAGGGTCCCCCTTCGGATGGTGTTTGCATGGGTCAATATCAAGGTGAATGAAAAGAGTATTTATAGTAAGTGGGTGAAGGTCTGTCTCTTATACACATCTAGATGTGTATAAGAGACAGCCTTCGGATGGTATTTGCATGGGTCAATATCAAGGTGAATGGAGAGAGTATTTATAGTAAGTGGGAGAAGGATGTGTGTCAACATGTCTTGCGGTCTCTTTCATTGGTTTGCACCATGAGACCTTCTTGCATGGCCTCAAGGTGCCTTCGGAGCGTCCCCCTTCAGATGGTTTGTGCAGTTGGTCAATATCAAGGCAAGCTCCAGAAATGGATAGGGTCGCTTTAGTTTTTCCCCAAATTGGTTTTTCCCTTCGGTTAGCTGCTTGGGGCGAAACTCTAGGATCTAAAATGAATGGTCATACTTACGAGAAAGTGTTAAGCAAGTTAATGATTTCTTGACCAAATCAATAATGGTTAATCGTTATAGGAATAAGAGTTATTTTGGTGTAATGATTAGTTTAGAGTGTCTCAATTCAGTGAAGGGAGAAATTGACTACCCTTTGGTGGCTTTTGTCCTAAATCATTGAAGCGTCATTGTAAAACTAGATGTCATATGGGGTTCATTTATATTTTGCTAAACCTGATTGGATTTGTTTTAAAAGAGTTATGCTAAAATCTAATGTAGATCAATATATTTGTTTTTTCAGCAAAATGTCAATGTACGATTTTCCACTAGTTGCCTTTTCTACTTTGACCGGTTTTAATTACATGATGCAGAAGGAGTCTATTAAAACATATTTTGTGGTAAACGACCTTGAGTATGTCATGTTTGAGGATTGTCCTCAAGTCCCAACCCTTAATGCACCACGAAATGTTCATAATGCTTATGAGGTGTGGATGAAGGCTAATTCAAAGGGGCGACTTCACATTTTGGCAAGCATACCTGATGCATTGGCCAAAAGGTTTGAGAATATGGTCATTGCATATGAGATCATAGACTCGTTGCAAGAATTTTTTGTATGTAAGTTCTCACTTGTTAAGCAAAATGGATTGATGACAATGAAACCAGTGGTGTTAGTTCCCAAGATAATCTCCAGTCCTTATTTAATATCAATGGACTAACAGAGAAAACAATTTTTGCTGACTCTAATGAATTTCATCGACGAGGACTGTCTCTAAAATAAAACTTGGAGTTTATAATATAAGTTTTGATACTGATCCTACTACTCTCCAGAAAATGAAGAACTCCAAAGATGATAAATGTGATTTATTTGACTTGGAAATGTGCTTAGTAGAGAATGATGATTCTGCCTGGAGAGTTGACTCTTAGAGTCGGTACTGGTGAGACTGTTTCAGCTGTTACTGTAGACAGGCTTAAGTTATTTTTGGACAAGAAACGATATCTATTATTGGATAATGTTTATGTAGTTCCTCATATCAAAAGGAACTTAATTCCAATTTTTTGTCTGATCAAACAAAATTAATCCATATTTTTTTTTTAGAATAAAGTGTTTATTTTTAAGAATGGTATGGAGATAGGTTTTGGTTCAATGGAAAGTAACTTGTATGTACTAAGGTTGTTGTCATAAAAGCCTTGCTTAATATTAAAATGTTCAAAACGACAACAACTGTAAAAAGATCAAGAGTTTCTTCTAAAGAAAATGTCCATCTTTGGCATCTAAAGTTAGGTCACATCAATCTCAATAGAATTAAGAAGTTGATGAAAAGTGGATTTCTAAATGGTTTAGAAGAAAACTCTTTGCCAGTATGTGAATCTTGCCTTGAAGGCAAAATGACCAAACGACCTTTTACTAGAAAAGATTATAGAGCCAAGGAATCCTTGGAGCTTATACATTTAGAACTCTGTGGTCCGATGAAAGTAAGAGCACAAGATGGGTATGAATATTTCATCTCTTTCATAGATGATTATTCTAGATATGGGTATCTATACCTAATGCAACATAAATTTGAAACTCTTGAAAAGTTCAAGGAGCATAAGACTGGAGTTGAAAACTTGTTAGGTAAAAAGATAAAAACACTACAATCTGATCGTGGTGGAGAGTATATGGACTTAGAATACCAGAACTATATGATAGAACATGGAATTACGTCTCAACTCTCAGCCCCAAGTACACCTTAACAGAATGGTGTATCATAAAAGAGAAACAAAATCTTGTTGGACATGGTTTGGTCTATGATGAGTTATGCTCATCTTCCAGGCTCGTTCTGAGGATATGCAGTAGAGACTACAGTTTATATTGTGAACAATGTTCCCTCAAAGAGTGTTTTTGAAACACCTTTTGAGTTATGGAGAGGCCGTAAAGGTAGTTTACGCCACTTCAGGATTTGGGGATGTCCAGCCCACTACTTGTGGCTAACCCCAAAAAGTTGGAACCTCACTCAAAAGTATGTCTATTTGTAGGTTACCCTATGATCCAAGTGAAAATAAAGTGTTTGTATCGACAAATGCTACCTTCTTGGAAGAAAACCACATAAGGGATCATAAGCCACGAAGTAAACTTGTTTTAAATGTGTTTTCTAATGAGACTGTCGAGACTTCAATAAGAGTTGTTGATGTCAGTTCATCTAGTCAACCATCTCAAGAGCTGAGTTTGCCTCGACGTAGTGGGAGGGTTGTGAACCCACATGTACTCTACATGGGTTTAACATAATCCAAAACATCATATCTAATGATGGAGTTGAGGATTCGTTGTCTTATAAGCAAGGAATGGAAGATGTTGACAAAGACGAATAGATTAAAGCCAAGAATCAATGGAGTCTATGTTCTTCAATTCTGTTTGGGAGCTTGTAGATCAACCTAATGGGGGTAAAACCCATAGGTTGTAAATGGATCTACAAGAGGAAAAGAGGTGTAGATGGAAAGGTACAAACTTTTAAGGCTAGACTTGTGACAAAGGGTTATACTCAGGTTGAGGGAGTGGACTATGAAGAAACTTTCTCACCTGTTGTCATGTTAAAGTGTATCAAAATTCTCCTGTCCATAGCCACATATTATGACTATGAGATATGGAAAATGGACGTCAAGACTACTTTTTTGAATGGTAATCTTGAGGAAACCATCTACATGGTTCAACCAGAAGGATTCATTGAACAAGATCAAGAGCAAAAGGTTTGCAAGCTTAACAGGTCCATTTATGAACTAAAACAAGCATCTAGATCTTGGAATATAAGATTTGATATTGCGATCAAATCTTATGGCTTTAATAAGAATGTTGATGAGCCTTATGTTTACAAGAAAATCATCAACAGCTCAGTAGCTTTCCTTGTGTTGCATATGGATGATATCCTACTCATTGGGAATGATGTAGGTTTTCTGACTAATGAACTAGCTAGTCGCCCAATTCCAAATGAAAGATTTGGGAGAGGCGTAATTTTTCCTAGGGATCTATATCATAAGGGATTGTAAGAACAAAAGGTTGGCCTTTTCTCAGGCATCGTACATTGACAAGATGCTTGTCAGATATTCGATGCAAAATTCCAAGAAGGGTTTATTACCTTTCAGGCATGGAATTGTTTTGTCTAAGGAACAGTGTCCTAAGACACCTCAAAAGGTTGAGGAAATGAGACGGATTCCTTATGCATCGTCTGTTGGTAGCCTTATGTATGCAATGTTATGTACTAAACCTGACATTTGCTATGTAGTAGGGATTTTCAATCGATATCAGTCCAATCCAGGATTAGATCACTAGACGGTAGTCAAAACGATCCTTAAGTATCTTCGGAGAACAAGGGACTATATGCTCATGTATGGAGATCTGATCCTTACAGGATACATAGGCTCTGACTTTCAGACTGATAAAGATTCTCGAAAATCAGTATTAGGGTTAATGTTCACTCTGAATGGAGGGGCTATAGTATGACGAAGCATCAAGCAGGGATGCATCGTAGACTCTACTATGAAAGTCAAATATGTAGCTGCTTGTGACGCTGCTGAAGAGGTTGTTTGGCTTTAAAAGTTCCTAACTGATTTGGAAGTTGTTCCAAATATGTCTTTGCCCATCACACTTTATTGTGATAATAGTGGTGTTGTGGAAAATTCTAAGGAACTTCGAAGTCACCGAAGAGGCAAGCACATAGAACGGAAATATCATTTGATTCGAGAGATTGTGCATCACGGTGATGTGATTGTGACGAAGATCGCGTCAGAGAACAACGTTGCTGATCCGTTTACAAAGGCTCTCACGGCTAAAGTGTTCGAAGGTCATCTAGAAAGTCTGGGTCTACGAGATATGCGACACCTTGTCTAGGGCAAGTGGGAGATGTTACTGGGGTATAGCGTATGCCCTAGTTTATTATATTTTGTACTGTCTTTGTATTGTACATTAGTCTACCTAGGCTTTAGGACAAGTGGGAGATTGTTGGGAATGGTGTCCTAAATCTCCTTGTAATCTCGTAGTTTGTAAACTTTGTATAAACATATTGTTATTAATAAAATAAATGTTATTTTATAAACGTTTACTCAATCCAATAAACTTAGATCCAAGATTATTTTATGTAAACTTAAACAAGCATGTAGAGATATAAAGGTGGATCTTGTTTAAATAATAACCTAAATGGTCTGTAGTAGATTGATAAAGTTGGTTACCTTATTATGGTGACACTACGGATACAACCCACTTTGTAGGTGTTACAAGTGTTGTAAAGTGCTACAAATGATCTGATCTTGATCATTCATATGGAGACATGCGAGTGGGGGTATCCTATACAGAGAATTTGTATAAGACCGAACCACGAAAGGATTATTCTCTTTATATAACACCGTTTATAATAGAAACTTACATTTCACTAGGTTGACCATAGGTGACATGACCTGAATCCTGAGTAAGTTATGAACTCCTGGTCATGAAGGTGATCCTTTGATTTGTATGGGTAAGAGTGACCAGATTGCCAATTCAACAAGCCTACCATTTTAGGGACTACTTTGATTGGGGAGCTGGGAACTCAGCTATACAAGACAGAATTCACTCCTTTCCCAACGTAGGGATAAGTAGATAAATTGCTCCCTTAAGGGTTGATTCCGGGTCTTGAACATAGTGGCCACACCCTTTCTTTGGAATAGAGGAATCAATCATAGTGGGACTATGACTTATTGTTCATTAGAGGAATCGGTGGTACTTAAGGAGTTAGATGTAACTATAAAGGCAAAATGGTAATTTGGTCCTGTTGTACTTACGAGCAGTTTGTGAAGGGCCATCGCACTATTGATTGGTTATATCCAATGGACACAAAAATATATATGTAGTGTGAAGAGTGCAATTGTCGGTCTTAAGTGGAGTGCCCGATAGTTTACATATGGTAGATATCGTGATTAAAAAGTTTTGTCAGTTATTCACGTACCATTGAAGCTTCAAGCTACAGGTCCATAAGGTCCCCTTAGTAGCTCAATGGATTCATGTTGAGAATCGGTTTTTGGGTTAGTTTGAAGTGTTCAAATTAATAGGAGGGAATTTGATTATATACGATATAATTAAATTAATTCAATCATATAATTGATATGATGTATTGGATACATTATTATTTTATTGGAAAAATTAATATAAATATGATTTATATTAAATACCATAAAATAGAAAAAGAAATATGGTTTATATGTTGCATATGATGCAATATTAAAACTATTGGTTATAAATGATAAGTTAGTTATTGTATTTATTTATAATTTAATTATATGATAATTAATATTTTTTTTCCTCTCAATAACTGACTTGAGTGGGTGGTTATTCACGGTTTTATGGTAACTGTGAGATAAAAGGAAAAATAGTTTTTTCAAATCAATGATTCGAAACATCTCATAGAATTCACTAATGAGTAAAAGGAGTTTTACTACACGACAACTTAACAGAGCCTATACGATCGAGTATCAAGTCTATACGATAGATTTCTTCCTCTATGCGATCAAGTATCAAGTCTATACGATAGACTTTTTCCTCTATATGATTAGTCATCGCATACTCAATCGTTTAGTTCCTCCATCCCTCTATCCAAAATCATATAGAGCCCACAACTCTCGGATTCTCATACCGAGAATACTAAAGTAATCTTATAGTGTTGTTGAGTTTTGTTCGAGGATCGAGGATCGAGTTTAACTCGCTGGTGATCGAGGATTTTCCAATTGCTCGCTGCGTTTGTGCTGATCGTTACATTCGTGACTGATTGAGGGAAATACGTGAAGAAAGAGTTCTTAAAAGGTATTGTTTAATCGATCCCTTGTATTTACTTAAGAAGCATGCTGTGATTTATTGGTTATGTATAATCGTTTTTGTTAGATTTTAAATGTTTATGTTCTTTCACAATGGAGTTTGGAACGATCTGCTTCCGCTCATAGGTCCTCTAGTTTTAGAGTTCCTTCAAAGGCGATGGGTGCAAGATGTATTGAGTGTGCACGTTGAGCAAGTAGGTGCGTGCAACCATGTGTGCCTTGCGTTGGTAAGTGCTTAATAAAAGGAACCATGCGTTGGTGATTAGGGAAGTTCTCAGCTTAGTAACCCACTCTAGTGTGCCAGCTATCGTGATTAAGGGAATTAATCCTACTTAGTGGGCTAGCTAGCACGTTGGCCATAAACTAAAGTATGCAGTCTTGGCTATATAAAGGAGAGCCTAAGTTCAAAAGGTCGGTTTGAGCAAACTACTCATACTATTGAGGTGATTTCAGAGCCATTTGAACGAGTATTATGTGTAGTTTAAGCTCCAGGGCTACCAGAAGGAATCTCCTAAGGATTCAAATTGAAATTTAAAGTTTCTCCAAGAAGGTTAGGCTCTTAGATGAATCTGGGCTAGAGGTAGAGATTGAAGGTTTCGGCCAGACCACGAGGAATTAGAGCTTAAATTTTAAGTTAAGCAAGCTAAGACATTTTTAAACAAGTTTGTAGAAGGAAAGTTTCCAAGATAAAATCTGGAAAATAAGTTATTCAAGCTCAAAGATGAATCTGGAATTTTGGTTTAAATAAGCAGGCAGCTGCTTAGAATGAGCAAGCAAGCATCTTGAATGACCAGGCATTGGTATCAATGGACGCATGTGCAAAAGGCTAAGTTGTGTGCAAGGGAATGTGGTAGGCTGAGCGATAGGTAGACGTATGAGGCACTGAGCGCAAGGGCTGTACAGAGTGTACTAGGGCGTACGACTAAATGGGGGCATAGGCATGCGCTGGCGTTTAGGTGGTGCTTGTGGTTGCATGGTTTAGAATCAACACCCATGAATTTTCTAAGTCTTAAATGCATAAGGGAGGTATGCATTGGGATGGAAAAATGATATTTTAAATTAAATGTTAAGCTTAATTAGGTGAGTAAGTCTTACAAGGAAACCGATGGCATTGGCTAATTATGTTTATCATCTACACAGGGTTAATGCTAATAGGAGAAGCCTATCAACCCTAGGAGGAATGCCTAAGGTTGTGAATGACAAACTAAATATTTCTTAAATGTTTAGTAACCGCATGGTTTATTCAAAAGGGTAATCTAGAAAGGGATGTGAGAAGTTGGTATCAGAGCATAAGATGTTGGGAAGAAAAGATAGTTCATCCATTAGCTTAGGTCCAAAGTCCCTAACATATGTACTTTATAATTAGGTAAGGATGTCGAGAAGGAGTGACAGGCGAAGCAAGCAGACGACAGAAAGGGACCCTGACCCTACCATTAGAAATCATGAGGTACGAGGGGATCTAAATAAGAGAAAAGGTAGAGATCCTGTAGTCTAGTAAACAACTTCAGAGGGTGAATTAAGTACTCCACAGGTAGGAGAAGATCCTCAACTAGAGGATAGAGTGTTTGATAGGATTGCCCAGAGGTTAGTGGTAAGTGTAGGGTCCGTACAGGCAGACCCATAAAAGAAGTATGACATCGAAAGTCTCAGAGCCTTTGGTGCGACGATGTTCCAAGGTGCCACAGATCCAACAGATGCTGAGGTTTGGTTAGACTTGATTGAGAAGTTTTTCAATGTGATGAAATGTCCTGACGATTGTAAGGTCAGGTTAGCAGCGTTACTATTACAAAAAAGAGCCAAGAAATGGTGAAAAATCGTAGACACCAGAAGGAATCGATAAGAGGTTATGACTTGGTCAAAGTTCAGGAAGGCTTTTGAAGATAATTATTATCCTAGCTCTTTCAGAGAAGCTAAAAGAGATGAGTTTCTCATACTAGCTCAAAGATTGATGACAGTCGCTGAGTATAAGCAAAAATTTATGGAGCTGTCTCAATATGCTCTTTTGATCATAGCAGAAGAAAAAAAGAGATGCAGGAGTTCGAGAATGGCTTGAGGGAGGAAATTCATACTCCAGTTACTTCTACAGCTAACTGGTGGATTTCACTCAATTAGTGGAGACAACTATTAGAGTTAAGAGAAGCCTAGTAGGTGTTGATCAGGTGCAGAAAGGAAAATAGGAGCAGCAGAGAGCTCCAGTAGAGTCGAGAAGTAAGAATTTCAGGCCTTATTTCTTTGGACAATCAACTATGAAAGGATAGGGAGTTGTGAGTCAGCAGTGTTCGAGCAAGAAGAGAACAAGACATGCAACTAGTTTAGTTAGAGATCAGGGTTTGGACGTGCTAACAAGTTTGTCGCTAGTACAGGTGAGAAACCCCTATATGTGAATTATGGCAAGCGTCATCTGGGGATGTGTTACAGTGAGAGAAACGTTTGTTTCCAGTGTGAACAAAACAAGCCATTTCAAAAGAGATGTCATTAATTCTTTGTCTAATGCACCAATTAATTGTCACCGAAAAGTTGAGTGTACTTGCTACAGTGTGTTGTTAATGGCTTGTCAACTTAATTCAGATTCGACCATCATCAGCTTTCTGTCCCATCATGATTTATTAAGCTTCCACCTTGATGCACCGTCTCTATGCGGCCATCTTCTTGAGCATATCTTCGCGAGCACATACGATCGCATAGCCTTGCGGTCGCAATCTTTTAATGCGCTTGGATGCGGAATTCCTTGGATTGCAACTCTGCTTTGCGCCAACGTATTTTTCTGCACAAAATACATAAATTAGCTGCTTTAATGCGATGGACGCATGCGATTGCAATGTTCTAAACTTAATGCTTTTGGACACGATTTTATATATTTTTACCATCGCAATCATGCATTGTTTTATATCTTTGCATTGTAATAACGTGCATTTCTGCCCGTTACCACCCCTAAATATAAAACAATGTTTGTCCTCAAGCATAGACTAAAGGTTTTCTCTAGAAATTCAGCCACCTTTTTCTTTCCTAGATTTCTCGAGGTGCCTTATTCAAATCCTATGTACCAAAATCTCCTTAATTCCTATCCAGGTCTCTTCTTAAAATATTTCTAAAATTTAAGGACCGCAAGTTTAACCTTCAAAAAAACTTTACTTGTTTCCAGGGCATTGCATGATTTATTTCAAAAAAACTTTTTCAACTGGGGTGTTTTCAAATGATTTTTGTCCTTGATAGTTTAGATATTCTTTCTATGACCTTGCACCGATCCAAGTGTCTAGCCTTCGTTTTGGCTTGCTCCTACGGGTGTCATGCGAGCATCCAACTATGAGCAAGACGCTTTTTCTCAGTCTAAACTCATGCCCATTTGGCAGCGGAGTTGCGATCATTTTATTTATGCGTTGATCACGATTCCTAGCTTCGTTTTGGCTTGCCTCCATGAGTGTCATGCGGACATCCAACTACGAGTAGGATCTGATCACAACGTTATGATTTTTTTTATAAATGCCTAAAAATAGCAAGGTTGAAAATAAATACTGTACCCCCAAATTTAAACGCAACAATGTCCTCATTGCTGAAAGATTGAAAGAATTCATGTGATGCTCTTAGGAGGTTTCGTAAAAGTCAGTTTGAAAGAAAGCTGGTGAACTACTAACTTCTAGAAATATTTCATGAACTAAAAATTAAGTTGACTCTAGTGCATGTAATGAAAAATAGAGGTCTGTGTTTCATAATTGAAATCATAATTGGCATAGAAAAACAATGCGGTGACTTACTAAAGTAATCAATATTTAATGATTGCGCCGACTAAAAGAGGATGCGATGATAAAATTATCAAAGTTAAAATTAGATGCGAGAGCGCAAAATTTGGAATAAACAGAGTCAAGGAAAGATACAACCCCCAAATTTGCTCTGTCGCCTACATTATTTGTGATCGCATCTTTCTTTGCGGCGAACTTATTTCTTCGATTGTGGTGGCTGAATAAACTCATCGAGTCTTTTGGTTATCGTGTAGCTCCCCCGCAATCGTTTACCACGATCGTTGCAAAAAAAAACATTGAGAGGGTAAAAAAATATAAACGATAGAGTTAACAAAATTTCTCTCTCTCTCTCTTTTTTTTTTTGAAGAGATACAAGAAGTAAAAAAAGATAAATAAATGATGACAGATAACAACGTAGGGACCGCTCGATTTTTCTTCATTCAGGATTTCTCAGGTCTACGGAGGTATTTTCCCAATGAAAGTCACCTCCCCGATATATCTTGACTCTTTGCTCGTTGACCTTGAATGCGCGGGTCCCTTTTTTATTAGTCAATTCGATCGCACCATGCGAGAATACTTCTTTGATTATTAAGGGTCCCGACCAGCGTGACTTTAATTTACCGGGAAAGAGTCGTAGCCGCGAATTGAATAATAAGACCTTTTGTCTGACGTGGAGATTCTTTTCGCATAGTTGTTTGTCATGCCAATGTTTTATGCGCTCTTTGTAAATTTTGGCATTTTCATATGCTTGGATTCTCCATTCATCATGCTTGACCAACTGAAGTTTCCTTGCTTCCCCTGCGGCTTTTAAGTCGAAATTAAGCTTTTTCACTGCCCACATTGCTTTATGCTCCAGCTCAAGCGGTAAATTACATGCCTTTTCGAACACCAGTGCATACAGGGACATGCCTATAGATGTCTTATAGGAGGTCCTGTATGCCTACAAGGCACTGTCCATCTTCATTGCCCAATCTTTTCGTGAAGGTTTTACCACCTTCTCTAATATCAGCTTGATTTCCCCGTTGGACACTTCAACTTGACCATTTGTTTGTGGATGATATGCGGTGGCCACTTTATAGAGGATATTACATTTGAGCAGCAAATTGTTGATGTTGTGATTAACAAAGTGAGAGCCTTCATCACTTATTATGGAACAAGAAGTGCCAAAAAGAGTGAAAATATTTTTCTTTAAGAATTTAGAGACTATCGCTGTATCGCTTGCGACGCACGATACCGCTTCTACCCATTTGGAAATGTAGTCGACGACCAATAGAATGTATTTGTGGCCATTTAATGGTGGAAATGGTCCCATGAAGTCTATGCCTCAGACGTCGAATAATTCCAATTATAAGATGATGTTCATGGGCATTGCATGCTTCCATGAAATGTTTCCCGTGCGTTGGCACCGGTCGTATTTCATTGCATAGTCTCTTGCGTCCTTAAATAAAGTTGGCCAAAAATATTCACTTTCATATGGTGAGTCATGGCATTGTGATAGTATGCGTTGGTAAGCAGCGTCTGGTACACATAAGCACAAAATCTGGTCTGATCCCCTTTTATAAAGATTTGGCTCGTCCCAATAATATGATCTACATTCATGTCTGAGCCACCTCTTTTGGTGGGCTATGTAGTCCTCAGGAAATTGTTTGCAGACCAGAAAATTGACCACGTTCGCATACCATGGTAATTCTTCAATTTTAAATAGTTGCTCATCTGGGAAAGTTGCGTTCACCTCTGACTGGTTGCGGTCGACTTCTAGATTTTCTAATCTTGACAAATGGTCTGCAACCTGGTTCTCCATCCCCTTGCGATCAATGATTTCCATGTTGAATTCTTGAAGGAGGAGAACCCATCAAATCAATCTCAGCTTCACATCTTTCTTTGTCATTAAGTACTTGATTGCTGATTGGTCAGTGTGAACAATCACTTTGAATCCCAACAGATAAACTCTGAATTTTTCCAACGCAAATATCACCACAAGAAATTCTTTTTTTATGGTAGTGTAAGTTGTTTGAGCAGGGTTCAAGGTTTTACTCGCATATGCGATGGGGTGTAGCATTGTTTTCTTCTTTTATGCCACCATTGCCCCCATCGCATAACCGCTTGTGTCGCACATTAGTTCAAAGGGCTGTGTCCAGTCCAGTGCAATCAACACAGGTGCAGTTGTTAATGCATCTTCAATATCTTGAATGCGTTGAGGCATTGATGATCAAATTCGAACATTCTCTCTGCCTCCAGCAATGCACTCAATGGTCATGCAATCTTTGAAATGTCTTCCACAAAACGTCGATAAAAGCCAGCATGTCCTAAGAAACTCCTGACAGCCTTCACATTTGCTGGAGGTAGGAGCTTTTCAATCACCTCAATCTTCGCCTTGTCTACCCCCAGTCCGTCCTTGGAGACTTTGAGCCCAAGCATAATACCTTCTTTCACCATGAAGTGGCATTTCTCCAGTTTAGCACAAGGTTCATCTCTTCACATCTTTTCAGTATCTTCTCTAGATTGTTGAGGCAGACTTCATACGTTTGCCCATACATCGAGAAGTCGTCCATGAAAATTTCTACAGAATCTTCAAGATACTCAGAAAAGATGGTCATCATACAACTCTAGAAAGTGCTCGACGCATTGCATAGGCCGAACTGCATGATCGAAACGCAAATGTTCCATAGGGGCAAGTGAATGTGGTTTTCTCTTGATCTTCAGGAGCAATCATGATTTGGTTATAGCCAGAATATCCATCCAAGAAGCAGTAGTAATCATTTCCTGCTAGGTGGTCTAGCATCTGATCGATAAATTGCAAAGGGAAATGATTCTTCTTTGTCGTCGCATTCAGTTTGCGGTAGTCCATGCAGATCTGCCAGGCAGTGATGGTCCTCATTAGTATTAGTTCATTATTTGCATTTAGGACTACCGTCATCCCTCCTTTCTTCGGCACACATTGCACAGGCTGACCCACGTTTTATCGATGATTGGATAGATAATCCCTGCGTCCAACCATTTGATTATTTCCTTCTTCACGACCTTTTTCATATCAGGGTTGAGTTTGCGTTGATGTTCGATCGATCCTTTTTTATTGTCCTCGAGACGTATCCTATGCATGCAATATGCAGGGCTGATTTCTCTAATGTCTATTAGCGTCCAACCAATTTCTTTTATGTACTTTTTCAGGATGCTCAGCAGCACATTCTCTTGATCTTCATTAAGTGCATAGGAAATTATTACTGGTAGCATTTCATTCTGCCCCAAAAAAGCATACTTCAAGTGGTTTGGCAAGGTTTTCAGCTCTACTGTCGGTGGTTATTCCAAAGATGGTTTTGGTGTTTTTCTTTCTTCATTCATTGTCAGCTTTTCTTCTTTGGTTGTTGTTTCTGTGATTGCATTGCAGGCTACTATGGATGCGATCACATCCTCATCTTCATTTTCATCTTTAGACTTTTCTTCTTCATTCAAATTGGGTTCATCATCAGACTCAGTGAGGTCTTCTTCTTCCGGATATTTTGTGGCTCGGATAATATCAAATCTGAGCTTCTGTCCATTCACGCTCAATGTGATCTCTCCCTTATACACACCAATCTGAGCGCGACCAGTGGATAAAAATGGTCATCCTAGAATGATGGGTACATGCTTGTCCGCTTCATAATCCAGGATGATGAAGTCTGCCGGTAAGATAAATTTGTCAATCGTGACTAGGACATCCTTCACCTTGCCTTCTAGATGAACAAGGGC
>NC_052358.1:49012691-49149909 GCF_009727055.1 Benincasa hispida
CATTCAGCTGCTTAAAAATTGAGAGGGGCCTTAAGTTGATACTAGTCCCGAGATCGTAAAGCGCTTGACCAATGTATAACCCACCGATCGAGCAGGGTATTGTGAAACTTCTAGGGTCGCGCATTTTCGGTGGAATAATGGTTTTTACTCTTTGCGTTAATGCCACGATTGTGAACTTACCAGTGCTCATTTTCTTCGTCACTATGTCTTTCAGAAACTTCGTATACTTTGGCATCTGTTCAATCGCTTCAGTGAAAGGGATGTTCATATGAAACTGTTCCAGCATGTCTATGAAGCGTTGATACCGCACTTCATCATTTTTTCTTCTTTTTAAGTCTTTGAGGGAATGGTGGTAGTTGTATTTTCACAGTTCCCTGTTCTTTCGACTTCGAAGTGGATGCAATCTTCGGTTCCATCGTCTCCTATTCTTTTGTTTCTTCTTGAGTCAAAGGGGTCTGTGGTTCCATCGCAATTGGAGCAGTTTGGCTGGGCTCTTTCTTCTCCTCCGCCACTGTCTTTCCGCTTCGCAACATCATGACTTGACATTGCTCATTTCCTGTACTCCATGGGTTGTGCGGGACTCTGTTGAACTCGGCAGTGCCCCTTGTGGTCTACTTTTTAGTTTACTTGCAATCTATCCTATCTGAATTTCAAGATTGCGGATAGACGTCGCTTGATTCTGAAACACTGTTTCATTCTTTTCAATATACTGCTTCAGTAGGTTCTCCAAAGATGAAGATTGTGGCACCTGCAAATTGCTAGCTTGATTTTGCGTTTGACCATTTGTTCGCGAGAAAAATCCTTGTGGCTCTTCTTTTTTCGCCATTGGTTGAAATTTTTTTTGTTGATTTTTCCATGCGAAGTTAGGGTGGTTTCTCAATCCAAGGTTGTAAGTATTGAAAAACGGATTATTCTTCACGAAATACCCAGAGTGTGGATTCCTCGAACACTCTTCCATTGGATGGCCTTAACCACAAGTAGCACAGCTTGCGCTCGTTTGGTCGATTGCGTTGACTTGCCCCCTATGCGTTCCTGTGCTGCTAATTGCAATTCCTTGTATTAAATTCATCATCGCAATCATTTGGTTTTGTAGGGATGCGATGGCCCCGTTATTTGCATCACTGTCTTTAATTCTCAGTCTTTGATCGCTTTCTCTCTAGACTTCATGATTTTTTGAAATGCGATCAAGTATGTTCTTAGCCTCGTTGTAATTTTTGTCAAGAAGACCTCCAGTTGCTGCCGCATTGGTATCCGTCTGCAATGCAGGGTACAAACCGTGGTAGAAAATTTCCATCTATAGACAATCTGTAAGCCATTATGCAGGCAATCTCTCACCAGCCTTTTAAACCTCGCCCAAGCATCCCTGAGCGATTCATCGATATCTTGTTCAAAATTAGTAATCAACTTCCTCCTTCTGTCGTTCTCTATGGGGGAAGTACTTCTTCATGAACTTTTCTACTACCTTATCTCACGATGTAATTTCCTCTGGTTCTAGAGAATAAGCCCATTTTTGTGCCTGGTCACACAACAAAAATGGGAACAGTGTTAATCGATTCTCCTCAGCATAGATGTTTGGGAACACAAACGTATTGCAAATCTCAATAAAACTCTGGAGGTGGGCGTGTGGATCCTCGCCATGTCTACTGCCAAACTGTCCGGTAGTTTGAATCATCTGCAGCATCACCGATTTCATCTCGAATCTCGATCCGTTTAAGGCTGGCCTCCTGATTCTTGGTGAGAAATCATAAAGGTTGGGCGACGCATAGTCCGGATGGGCCTATTGGGTCGTTCGCCAAGAGGATGGGGTTCGCCATGATATTATTTGCATTTGGTGCTCTATCTTCTAGTTGCTCCTCCATGTTGGGATCTTTCTCTTGTTGTCATTGGCGGCTGTTTCTTTTTCTTCTTCGATAAGTTCTCTCAATCTTTGGGTCGTAATTGGGCTCAGGATTTTGTCCTTCGCTCATACGACACCCGCTTCTTCCCTTACCTAAGGAGAGGCAGTGCATAGAGATGGAAAGCTGCAAAGAAAATAAAAAAAGTTACCAGTAGCACAATCTGTACTGCCGTAATCCCCGACAACAGTACCAAAAACTTGATGCGTTGTGAATATGATGAAATTATGGTGTATATTGCGATGGTGATGTATGTGTTGTGCATGCAAGTTTTCCTAGCAAGATCCAAGTATAAATCCTACTAAGTTGCCTGGTAAGCCCAGGGTCGAACACAAGGAAAATGGAGACAGTATGCGATGGTGATTTCTGATAACTTTGCGATGACAAATAAAACAATGTGTTGGTTGGTATGTTTATTTAATGTATAGATTCTATGCGGCAGAATTGAGAAAAGAGTCAATAACAATGAAAATTACAATGAGTATACGAGGGAACAGGTTGAGAAGGTATTTAGCTAGCGCTTCCTGAGATTGAGTTTAAGCTATGCGATCATGCTACACACATGCAACAATAATTCACCTTCCAATGCAAATGCTATAGCTCCTAGTTTTAGGACGCAAGCGATATATGAGATGATGTCTATAGGACTTATTCCGAAGTCTCAATTTCTTGTATATGTGATGATGAATGATGCACACAGATACAAGATGAGCACACACCATCATATCTATCTCTAGGGTGCATGCGACGCGTTAATAGCAAACACCTAAGTTTTTATCTCTTGATTATGCGGTTCTAATCTGACTCTTCCGAGCCTAGATTTTAATCTGACTTTTCTAAGCCTAGATTATATCCTTAAACCACCCTCCCGAGCATCTCTAAAGGACGAATGATGCATACATAATACAAGATGATCGCATAAAGTGAAGATCTCAGGTTATGCTAGCTAAGTGCTTCTCAACCCATCTGATAGTTTAGTTACTCATGCGTAATGTAAAGAGAGTGAATAGATGTAGAGATACAAATTCCATTTTATAAATAAGTTCAAAATACAGAATGACAATGGAAAATAAGGGTAGAGAGCCTGGTAGCAATGTCTTGCTTCCCAAGGCTTTTATACTGAGTTTTCTCTACTCTGCCCAAAAGAATGTTCTTGCTTCCGCAAGAGTCGGCCCTCTCTCTGTTCTCAACGCTTCCCAGCACTCTTCTGTGTTAACCAAGACGATCTTTCGGCGTATTCTCTCTTTACTCGCCTCCACCTTCTAAGTATATAAAATTACAGACTACGGCTATCTAAGTATATGGCAAAGAAGAACTCTAAATTCTGAATAGCAGAACCACTTTTACGAAGGTGGTCTTCGGTATTTATAAAGTTTTAGGGTGAAGAGCTTTTCTCTCAAATGATTGCACTGATGGGATGTCATTAATTCAATGTCTGATGCGTCGATTAATTGTCACCGAAAAGTTGAGTGTACTTGCTTAGTGTGTCGTTAACTATTTGTCAACTTAATTCGGATTCGACCGTCATCAGTTTTCTGTCCCATCGCGATTTATTAAGCTTCCACCTTGATGCGTCGTCTCTATGCGGCCACCTTTTTTAGCAGATCTTCGTGAGCGCATACGATCGCATCACCTTGCGGTCACAATCTTTTAATGCGCTTGGATGCTGAATTCCTTGGATCACAACTCAACCTTATGCCAACACATTTTTTTGCACAAAATACATAAATTAGTTGCTTTAATGCGATGGATGCATGTGATCGCAATGTTCTAAACTTAATGCTTTTGGAAACGATTTTATATATTTTACCGTCGGAATCCTACATTGTTTTATATCTTTGCGCTATAATAACATGCATTTTTGCCCGTTATCAATCAGCCAAAAGCAATTGGAGCCAGAGGTAAGGGTTTCAATGGAGCTAAACAGAAAGGAGTGGTAGGACGACCTCAGCAACAGGGTATAGGGTTTGCAATGACCCACCAAGAGGCGGAGGAGGTGCCAGATGTTGTGACTGGTAAAGTAACTTTATGTAACCAGTTAGCTTATGTATTACTATATCCTGGTGCTACACATTCATTCATATCTAGTATGTTTGCATCAAATATAGATATGACGATTGAAAGCATGCCTGAGGACTTGTTTATTTCTACGCCTGTTAGAGATGTTATAGTGGTGCATGAGTATTATAGGAACTGTGAGGTAGTTATTGACAACCGAGTTTATGGGTTGATCTGATTCCGTTAGAATTACTTGAGTTCGATGCTATTTTAGGCATGGGTTTCCTGAGCGAGTATAAGGCCTCTATTGATTGTTTTAAGAAAGAGGTAGTGTTTAGAAGGCCAGGAGAGCAGGTGATATTGTTTGTGGGAAGCAAAAGACTTATGCCTAGCAGTTTGATATTAGCAGTTAAAGCTAGGAGGCTGTTGAGCAAAAGATGTATTGCCTATTTGGCACATGCGGTTGCTTCATAGGATAAAAAATTGACCCAACGATGTGCCGGTTGTACAGGAGTTTCTTGATGTGTTTCCTAAAGAGTTGTCAGGATTTCCACCTAACAGAGAGGTTGAGTTTACTATTGACCTAATTCCAGGTACAACACCTATTTCACAGGCAACGTACAGGATGGCACCAGCTGAGTTAAAAGAGCTAAACGTGTAAATGCAAGAGTTGGTTGATAAAGGGTACACTAGAACCAGTTTGTCACCCAGGGGAGTGCAGGTTTTATTTGTAAATAAATAAAAAAAAAATGGCTTCTCAGGTTATGTATAGATTACAGGCAGTTATACAAAGTAACGATTAGGAATAAGTATCCTTTACCCCATATAGGTGATCTTTTTTTATTAGTTAAGGGAGCAAAAATGTTCTCTAAGATAGATTTGAGATTAGGATACCATTAGTTGAAGGTAAAATAAGCGGATGTTCCAAAGACTGCTTTTAAGACCAGATATGGGCATTATGAGTTTTTAGTAATTCCATTCGGTTTGATGAATGCCCCTGCGGTATTCATGGACCTTATGAATAGAATATTTCATCCCTATCTAGATCAGTTTGTGATTATCTTTATTGATGATATCTTAATGTACTCTAGTAGCAAGGAAAAACATGTGGAACATCTGAGGATGGTGCTTTAGATGCGAGAAAACAAGTTGTATGCTAAGTTCAGTAAGTGTGAATTATGGCTAGATCAAGTTGTATTTCTAGGGCATGTAGTATCTGCAGTAGAAGTTACTATAGATCCCCATAAGACATAAGCAATAGTGAACTGGGAACGACCTACTACAGTATCTGAGGTACTTAGTTTCATGGGTATAGCAGGTTACTACAGACGATTTGTGGAAGGCTTTTCTAGGATAGCTCTTCCATTGACTAGTTTAACCAGGAAAGATGTGAAGTTTGAGTGGTCTTCTGAATGTGAGCGTAGTTTCCAAGATTTGAAACGAAGATTAGTATCGGCTCCAGTACTTATACTTTCTACTTCAGGTAAAGAGTTCGAGATTTATTGTGATGCGTCCCGTCAAGGACTAGGATTTGTTTTAATCCAGGAAGGTAGAGTGATAGCCTATGCTTCTAGACAGTTAAAGAAGCATAAGTGTAATTACCCTACTCATGATCTGGAGTTAGCAGCACTAGTACTAGCCCTGAAGCTATGGAAGCATTACTTATTTGGTGAGTGTTGCCATATATTTACTGATCATAAGAGTTTAAGATATATCTTTGATCATAAAGAGTTAACTTGAGATAAAGAAGATGGTTAGAGTTGATCAAGGATCATGACTGTACTATTGAGTACCATCCAAGGAAAGCAAATGTAGTGGCGGATGCCCTAAGCAGAAAGTCAGAAACGATAAAAGCTACTCTCTCAGTACGAGGTTTAGTATTGCAAGAGTTGAGAAATGCTAATGTTGTTTTAGCAGTTGATCGGGCAAGGTCTTTATTAGCTTCATTTCAGGTATGACCTACCTTAGTTGATGATATTCTATGTGAGCAGTTAGGAGATTCTAGTCTCCAAAAGATAGTTGAAGAGGTAGGTAAGAGTCAGAGGACAGACTACGAGTTAAGAGCAGATAGAGTGTTACTCAAGGATGGCAGGGTATGTGTGCCAAATGTGTTAGTATTGAAATAGGCTATTCTAGAAGAGGTGCACAGTTCAGCTTATGCTATACACCTAGGTAGTACAAAGATGTATAAAACGTTAAAGAAGTTATACTGGTGGCCTAGCATGAAAAGAGAGATAGCAGAATTAGTTGATAAGTGTTTTATATGTCAGTAGGTAAAGCCTAAACGGCAGAGGCCAGTAGGGTTGCTTAATCCACTCTCAATGCCAGAATGGAGATGGGAGTATATTACGATGGATTTTCTATTTAGCTTATCTAGAACACCATCAAGTTATGATGGAATTTGGGTAATTATTGATAGGTTGACTAAGACGGCTAAGTTATTACCGGTGAAGATCACTTTTACCCTAGATTCTTTGGCCTAACTATATGTTGATAAGATGGTAAGCCAGTTTGAAGCTCTAGTGATAATAGTGTTAGATCGGGATCCAAGGGTTACTTTGAAGTTTTGGCCTAGTTTACAGAAAGCTTTAGGTACTAAGTTACATTTTAGTACAACTTTCCATTTTTAGACAGATGGTCAGTCAGAGCGGACGGTACATACGTTAGAAGAGATGCTAAGAGTATATGTGTTACAATTTTAGGGAAGTTGGGATATACATTTTGTTGTTGATCGAATTTACTTATAATAACAACTATCATTCCAGTATTGGAATAGCTCCATATGAAGCTCTGTATGGAAGACCTTGCAGGACACCTGTGTGTTGGAATGAGGTTGGGGGAAGGAAATTGATAGGCCCAAAACTTGTACAGTAGACATCAGATAGTGTTAAGCTGATCAAGAAAATTTTAAAGATAGCCCTAGATAGATAGAAGAGTTATGCTGATAAGCGAAGAAGGGAATTGGAGTTTGAGATGGTGATCAGGTATTCCTGAAGTTATCCCCTTGGAAAGAAATACTAAGGTTTGAAAAGAAAGGGAAATTGAGTCTAAGGTATATTGGACCTCATGAGATAGTAAGCGAGTTGGCGCAGCGGCGCACATGCTAGATTTACCTCAAGAACTATCTTGTAGTATTAACTCTCAAAAGAGCTATTATTATTAGCTTAATTTAGGCTCATTAATGAATTTTGTGTGTTTATTGTCTTATTTTGTATGTATCATGCATCGAGGAGGTAAAACTAAGAAATCGGAGTCAAACAGGACTGATTTGAAGTAATTTGGAGGTGATTTGAGCAGTCAAGCTTCAAAATAGTGAAAATTACGAAATTGCCACTGCACTGTCACAGCGTTGCAAAGCTCTAAGGCAGAATGTGTAGCTTTGCGACACTGCGATCTTTCCTATAAATACTCCCCTTCGTCTTTAGGTCAAAATATGTTAAATTTGGGAGGCTAAATTGATGGAGGCCGAAGTAAAACTTGTTCCTTCGTCCATTCCCTTCAATTTTCGGTATCTTTAGGTTAGTTTCGCTTTTGTTGTAATCAATGGAATGGATGTGTATCTCAAATTTGTGTATGAATTGAGAGGTAATCTCTATCTAGTTTCTTTGAGCAAGAGCCTTGTGTTTAATTTCTTGAAGGTTTCTTAATTAATTTAACTGCAATCTTGTGAATTCTTTGGTTGGATTTGTTTTAGTCTTAATGGAGTTTTGATAAATTCTTCTGAAAAATTAATTTGTTGAAATTCTTGTTTGCAAAATCATTCTAGCCTATGCATCATTGATTGATTTAGTTGCACGTATTAGGATCACATGTTTAGGGTCTAGACTTTTTTTGGCCAAACTCATGCCCTAATATAATCTTTCCAACTAATTCATGCTATAAGATATGGCTTTTTGGCTTGTATTATGTCTCAAGAATTGAACTCTTTCGTAATGCAATTCAATTTTAACTTGTATGTTGCTAAGAAGGAAGAGTTGTAAATTGAATTAAGGCTAATTTGGTTTAATATCGAATTTGGCTAATTGGGCTATTAGATTTTCTAATAGGTTGAGGGATTGACAAATTCAGTGTAATTAATTGGTGCTTAATGAAAGAAATTGCATAGGAATTATCTCTTGCTCTAGAAATTAGATATACTCCTTTCCTAGATTGTATTTACCCACTTTATTTCAATTTTGCATATATTATCTCTTCCCCACCAAAACTCCTATTTATCGCTTTAGTTAGAAAATTAACTCAACGAAACCAATCGCACTTCTTTGTGGATCAACTTGGACTTACCACTGTTGCTACGTTTTAGTAGTGATAGGAGTAGTTCGGTATTTACAAATTTATTTTGCTTCGGCTCGGAATCGAATTAACAACGTCGACTCCCGAGTCCGAACAAAATGGCTTCGTTGCCGGGGAAGCCATTGATGTTTCGTTAGTTAAATTTCTAGTTAGAGTTTTCTTTTGCTTTTGATTTGTTTTCTTTTTGTGTCTATTTGTTCTTTTATGGAAGAAAATATCAACATGTATGGTTTTCCATATGCAGAACAATGGGAATCACTAGAGGTAAGAGAGATTTATGGCCTTAGAGATCAAATTTTTGAACTAACCTTTGTTGTGCGAGCTTTGGTGAATATGCAGGTTTAGAATTCGCACGGTCCTGAGTGCGGATACTATTCTCCATGGAGTTAGCTGGCCAAACATCGTTGCCAATGCCATATCAGTCTACCCACACAGGTATTTCTTTAAAGGATTTAGTTAGGGAACTTTCTAATCGCTCTGGTGAGTTTGTGCAAGAACATCCCTACTATTATCAAGAACCCATCAATTTCTAGCACAACGACCTCTATTTCGAACGTGAGATCAAAGCTGAAATTCAGAGTTTAGTGACCAAATCGTCCAGATCGCAGAATAAATTAGGAAATTGGAGGAGTCTTATAAATCACCCTCCGAGGAAGCTGAGGTGAGCAGCGGCAATATGAGCATAGATAATCCCACAGAACAGACAATCCCTTAAATTTTTTTAGCAAGGTAAGGCGTTAGATTATTTAATTTGTGAACGTACTAATGATTTTTCTAAGTGCGCAGGAAATCATTTAGAGCCATCCCACATCTATGGTACTGAGCTCGATCTTGTGATGGAATATGCGTGGACATTCAAATAACGGGGTTTATCTTCTGCCACAATAAGAACGAGTTAGTGAGGTTAAGTATGAGTATGGGCTTAATTTAGAAGAATTCAGGTAAAAGAGTCGGAGGCTCCCAAGCCTTGCCCTATTCTTTGTACCGGTATTCCTCTTATTTTTGAATTTTTCTCGCCTTCACCTCATAAGTCAGTTGAGTTAGAGTTTTTATTTTTTGCAGAGCCAGTCCTTGTGTCTTTTATTTTATTTCCTTTTACTAATATGAAAAATACCAGAATTTACCTGTCTGGTTCTCTTCAAAAGATGAAGAGCCTAGTAGTCGTACCGGGTTATATTGACTCATCCAAGAAGGGACTGGAGAAATACGAAAATTTCTTTGTGCTTTGATAGGGGACAGGTCACATCGAGCAATCGACGTTAAAAATTTGCCCTTCCAAGAGGGAGCCAGGTGATAAAATTTACTGCTTTCTTTATTTGTTTTCTAGATCTAGTTTCTTTTTATTTTGTTTTGTAGGGATGACCTAGAGGAGAGGAGCATTTTTTTTAGGCGAGCCTACGACCACTACCATCCCATGCGCGACTATGTTTTCAGGGGAGGTTTTCTATTCCCTTGGCTTTATTTTCCTTGGACTTAGATTAGAGATACATTGGGGAAAATGTATCGTTTTAAAGTTGGGGGTGGTAGTTATATATGCATGTGTGGCAAGTCCCTGATCACTTGAGCTTGGACTTTATGGTTAAACTGTTGATATGATTTTTATGATACATGTATTGTGATGATGACTTTATGTGATAGGATTTAGATAACTCTCTCTTTGATCTGTTTAGGGTTCACAGATGTATGCACGATTTTGGACTAAATTTAAATTTTTTTCTTGATTCCCTTGCATATTTTGAGCACATAGCCGTCTTATTTGTGGTTTTGAATGCTTAGGATTGGATTATTTGGTCCATACACTTGTTGTCACTTCGAAAGGTCTAGGTGAGGGTTGTTAAGTAACTGAAGCTCAACTTAGTAATGCATGCTTAGGTTTTTTCCAAACTCTTGTGTTGTAAAGTAAAAGCCTGTTGTATGCTAATTAAAAGGGAAGCATGTCGTAGAGTAAAAGAAAGTTTGTATGATATTTTTGAAGGGGATTACTCCTCTTTCTTGGGTTATGATTAACCTGGGGCGGCTATGACACTCGTAGTTTCCCTCTGAGCTAAAGTACCCCGAGGAATGAGTAAGCTTCGACACCTTATTAAAAGACATTGCTTGTAGTTGGATGATTTGTATGACACTCGTGTGGGCAAGCGAAAACGAAGTTAATGTGTCTAGATAAGGTTTCCTCTTTCGTGTGTATAAAGGTGAAATAAATAATAATAAAAAGGGGGGGGGGTTGGCTTGCTTAAGTGTTTTATTGCCACCTTGAGTCTAGGGAGTTTAATGATTGATCCTCCGAGCCAGAGTAGGGGAAAAACGAGTTGAGGGCTGAATAAAACTTTCCCAAGCTAGTAGCGACCTAGATAGGATTGGCTAAGCACACACACATGTGGAGATAGAGAATTAGTTTTAAATTTCTTGATTAAGTGCATGCATTTGAATCACCCTTTCTTTCAAAAGAGTTTGTTATCTTTAGCCTTGAGATCCGAATCGCTCATTTGCATCATAAGTTTCATACCTATATTTTGTTCTGCCTTGCTCGAGACGAGCAAGAATTAAGTTTGCGGTGTTTGTTAGCTCTCAAAAAGAGCTACTATTCTTAGCTTAATTTAGACTGAGTTTTATGTGTTTATTGTCTTATTTTGTAGGTCATGCACCGAGGAGGTAGAACTAAGAAATTTGAGTCAAACAGGACTGATTTGAAACAATTTGGAGGTGATTTGAGCAGCCAGACTTCGAAACAGTGAAAATCACAAAACTGCCATTGCACTGTTATAGCGTTGCAATGCTTTACCTTGACGCTCTAAGGCAGAATGTGCTGCGTTGCAACACTATTCGTATACATGATGTCTTCCATGTATCCATGTTAAGGAAGTATGTACCAAATTATGCTCATGTGTTACCAAAGCAACCAGTACAGTTAAAGGAAAATCTGACTTATGAAGAGGAACTAGTAGAGATCCTTGACAAGAGAGAGCAGATGCTGAGGAACAAGACGATACCTTTAGTAAAGGTATTATGGAAGAATCATGGAGTTGAAGAAGCCACTTGGGAGGCTGAAGAGCAAATGAGAAGTAAATACCCTCAACTATTCAGTTGATGGACTTGAAGCAAAATTCAAGGACAAAATTTCTTAAGAACGAGGTAAATTGTAAACCCCGAACACTAATTTCCCTACCTAAGTAAGTTAACTAATATGATTAATTAAGGTTAAGTATAAGTTAATGTTATGTTTGTAGGGAAAGCTTGAGGATGGTTAAAGAAGGAGGAAATGTTCTTGATGCGTTGATTTATCATGCGATGAAAGGATGTGTGGAAGCGTTGATTTATCATGTGATGGTGTGGATGCGATAATTATGAAGTTTTCCTAATAAAGCCCAAGTATAAGCCTTCTTAGGGTTCTGGTAAGTCCAGGGTTGAACGCAGGGATTACTAAATAGATATGTGACAGACTCTCTGATCTTATTGCGATGGTGGTTAAAAATTAGATAATGATTTAACTTTGATTTTCTAATGCGATGGAATTAAATGCACAGTGATGAAAGGGTGGTGTTGTAACAAATATGCGATAAAGGGGTTGAGAAGAGGTTTTGTTAGCATTTCTTAAGATATTGTACAAGTCATGCGATCATGCTATACACAAATATTAAGCACTACATTTCTCAATGCATAATGACACATTTCCTATGTCTAGGATGCATGTGATGTGTATAGAATGCAGCAGATAGAACTTATTTCTAAGTCTCTACTCTTGCTTATGCGATCTAATCCGACTCTCTCAAGCCTAGATTTTGTCTTTAGACTACTCTCTCAAGTACTCCAAATGATGAATGAAGCATACATAAGACAAGATGATCGCATAAAGTGCACAACTTAAGTCATGCTAGCTAAGTACTTCTCAACCCATTCACAAATTTAGCTACTCATGTACAGTGTGAAGAGGTTGAACATAAATTGAAATGAAGTTTCCATTATTGCAAATAAAGCGTTTAAGTACAAAACAATAAATGATGTAAGTATCAAGCCAGGTAAGCAATGCCTTGTTTCCTCTGGTGTTTACACTACTCTTATCACTTTAATTCTTTCCCAAGTTATAAACTCTTGTTCTTGCAAGGGTTTAGTGTCTCTCCTCCGTGCTATTTTCGGTAGTCTCTCGACCTCTCTGAAAATTAATTTCTTCTTAAGAATTCCTTTCCCTTCGCTTAGTAGTCTTGCTGGTTTAGTAGCATTGGGCATTTATAGACTTCCAGACAAAACAGTTCTTCTCACTAATGATTGCGTGGATGGGCAACATTAATTTTCATACCCTGTTGTGTCGTCTGATAGTCACCAGAAGTTCAATGAATTTGCAACGGTATGGTCTTCGAGATCGTCAACTGAATTTTTTATTTGACCGTTATCGGCTTTACGTCCCATCACGTTTTATTACATTAGGCCACCGCCTTTATGTATTTCCAGGGTTTCTCTAAGCAAGTTAAGGATGTCAGTTAGGCAGTAAGTGCCACAAGGGGTTGATAATTGCTACCGTCACATTCTCTTTCGAATTAAGAAGGTAATCTGGGAGGGGATATGACAAATGAATTGTGGCCTTTTGCTAATGTCATCGTCCTATAAAATTACCATTTATCCTTCTTCCTTTTGCAACTTTTTCTTTCTTCCATTTTTCTGCATTCTTTCTTCTTTCTTCTTTCCTTTTTTTTGTTTCTTCTTTCTCCCCCTTTAGTCGTCGTCTTTTTCTTCTTCCCATCATTCTCCTGCATTCTTCTTCCATCGTTCTTCTTCTTCCTTTGGTCAATTTTTTTCTCTTCCTTCTTCGTTTTGCAATTTTTTTCTCAAATAAAAATTGTAGTTGTGTCTGACAAGACACAAGTGGAAAGAGAAGTGTGAGAGAGAAACTAAAAGAAGAAGTGAAGAAGAATATGAATAGAAGAAAAAAAATCGGAAAAGAAAATAATAGTTGTATCTGATGAGGAACAAGAAAAAATAGCGAAAAGCTTGAGGCAGGAGAGAGAAACGAGATGAAGAATCTGAACAAAGAAAAAAAATTGAAGAAAAAAATTGCAATTGTGTCTAATGAAAAACAAGCAGAAGGAGTGAGAAGCGGGAGAGACTAGAGGAAGAATCTGAATAAAGGGAAAAAAAGCGAAGAAAAAATAATAGTTGTGGCTGATAAAGAACAAGAAAACAAAGTGAGAAGCAAGAAGGGAGAAGTGGGAGGAAAAATTTGCATGAAGGAAAAAATCGAAGAAAAAGTTGTAGTTGTGTTTGATGAGAAACAAAAAGAAGGGGTGAGAAGTGAGAGTAAGAAACGATAATTTGTTTGAGCGCCAGGGTCTTGCACACGGTTTGGGGACGAGATGATAATTTCGCACGCGACCAATGTAAGTATAAGGCCATTTTTCAAATAAATTTGAATCTTGGGCCAGATTTCATTTGCCCCTTTCCGTACAAAAACCCCAATATTGAGCTAATGATACGTTATTTTGATTGTCTTAGTTTAGTTTCTAAACTTTGAATCCAAGTTGTAAAACTGACTTAATTGATAAAAATTATGCTATTTGAATCGAACGTTTTTATTGGGGCAAAATCCAATATTTTTATCCTATTGATCTTGGATGCATTGAATTAATAACACACTTTTGGATGCCAGTTTTATAGTTGGAATTTGATTTTAATTTCATTGTTCGCTATATGTGGTTGGTAAATCTATATATCATTTCAAAAATTAGTTATGTTGATATTGATTGGTGTACATTTAGGACCCATTTGGATTGATTTAAGAAAAAAGTGTTTTCGAAAAAAGTTCAATTTTATTTAAACACTTTTGATTAAAACTATTTAAAATACACTTCAAAAGCAATTTTTGAGTGGTTGCCCAACACTACAACGTTTTCTAAAATAACTTATTTTTTAAATTAAACACTTGAAAATGTATTCCAAACACACCACTACTATATTTAAGAACTTATGTTTTACTTTTCTTAATTTGCCCTCTTTTATGTTATTTGCTTTCTTGTTTAATTTTGTTAACCCATACTCCCTAATTTTTTTTTTTTTCGTTTTCGTTCAACATCATTGCCACATTTTTGTGTGTGTTTTTTAATTCTTTAGCATTCAAAGTTTTTTTTTTTCGAATATGCATTGTCTACCATTTTTCTACTTCGGGTACATTTTCTTTTTCAACATTTTTTTTTTGTTATGATTAGAAGTAGCTAGGTATTACACTTCCATTTTTTTTTATTTGTTTAAGGTATCAAATCTTTTTCATTTTTTTCTCTTCTTATCATTTAACATGAAATTATTTTTTTAAAACCTTTGTGTAAGACTGAGACCTAGATTGAATAAAATACAATTTTAAATAGTAGTTATAAAAACGTTAGAAATAGGTTTTTATTTCTAATAGAAGTGATTAACTTTTATTTTAATGTTTTTTTTATTATAAACGTAAATATTATTTAGTTTATTTGTTATCTTACTATCAAATATTTAAACGAAGAGACAATTTGAAAACTTAATAAAAATAGTTTTGAAAAAATATATTAATTTGAATATGTTTTGAGTAACACAGTATTTTTTATATAAATAAAGAAAAATTATCATCACAATATAACACTTCTTTTCCATATTTTATATATATACTATATATATATTATTATTATATATTATATTATATATATTTCATTTCCAACTAGTTCAAAGCTATTAGCCAGAATTGGAAGTGAATTATATTTAAAAATCATACATTTTTCCAAATATATTTTAAGAGACATACATGAATTACGAAAAAAGACGAAGAAGCCGACAAGTAGTTGGTTGAAATTTGCTGAGCTCAACCTAACTTCGAATCCAAAATCCAAACACCCAACGAAGAATTAAAATTAAAAGAAAATGGAAAAGAAAAATATGGCGAAAGCTTCAGAGTTGAGAGAGTTCAATGCTGACTTCTTTTTATATGTCTTTTCCATTTAGTATTTGGCGCTTCCTTCAGCCGCCCTTCCTTGCGAGAACCCCATTTGTGCGATTTTTTTATAATTTTTTTTCCCACTACTATACCCGTTCGATTCTTCCCAATCCCAGATTCTACACCCAAATCCCCAAAACCCCTTGTAAGTTTATGGTCTTCCTCACTTGTTTGCGTCTTCTCTGAGTCAATTCCCACTTCCAATGGCTTCCCAGCAGCAGTTATCCGCCATTAAGGTATTAACCCTTCAACCATTTCTCTTTTAAGTAGCCTTTTGTCACTCAATTCGACTGTTTTTTGGGCTTATCTCAAATGGGTCGTTGTGTTTGTAGGGCGCTAAAGTGCTGATGGTTGGTGCGGGGGGGATCGGCTGCGAGCTTCTCAAGACTTTGGCTCTCTCGGGGTTTCAGGACATTCATATTGTAATTGGGTTTTTTCGTTTTTCTTCCTAATTTTTTGGTTTGAAGTTCTTTGTTGAGGATCACTGTTTTTGGGTTTTTGTTTTTCTCCCAATTTTGCTTCGTTTGTGCTTAGAAATTTCGACTTAGGTGACTAATATATTGGCACTTTGGTGGGTTAGGGTTTAAATGGGTTAATATGATCGCGCCCGTGAAGCTTGTGGGTGGAGTGGACTATTTGTGTTCGTCATTCTTGTCTTTTGTTTTGCTCGTAGAAAGACGTTTATTTTGTGTTCCCCCCTTCGGGGATGCCCAACCAATACTGTTATGTAAATTCTCCGTGTAAGGTTTTCCATGAAACTATCTTACGCAAGATAGGAATTGTTAGCATTTTAGTAATTTCGTTTTGATGGTAGAATGTTACATCTTCCCCTCCAAATGATTAAGGGGGTGGAAAGAAGAAATTCTTGTACTTTTAGAAGCATCATGTTTAAACAGTTTAGTGTTATGGCACTTCATCGAAAAGTTTCTGATCTCGCTGTCGAGAGCCACCTATTTTGAAAAAAACTAAGTTGTGACTGCTAAGATTTAAAAGATATTTCTCCTCTTCTCGTTGGTAGTGACCTTTATCTGAGGGGATGCTTGAGATATTCTTCTCTTTATGATTGATGCATTCAGGTTCATGTGTAAATACTTCAAATTTTGAGAGGGGTAGGTGGCAGGAGCACCTGGCTCTGCTCTGCCCAACGTGTTGGCTGGACGGTTTAAATTTTAATAGTCGATATATCTATCTTGATAGCAGGTTACTATTATCAATTAATGTTTGTTATTTCATTGTTTTTAATATTGTATTGGTGAAATTTTTTGTTTGGAACCTCGACTGTATCAATGCATTTTTCTTTAAATTGTAAGGGCTGATATATATTATATGTTTTTCAGTGTACACTGAAATTGTTGAAGATCACTTTTAAGAGGTTTAAAATAACAATCTTGCATGTGGACTATGGTGTTCATTGACTATAGATTTGACTTAGGCGTGTTTTTTACCCCATAGACTCATGTGCATTGCTTAATACTTGTTTGCAGATAGACTTATCAAAATGCATTCTAATTTGCAGATTGACATGGACACCATAGAAGTGAGCAACTTAAACCGACAATTTTTATTCAGAAAATCCCATGTAGGGCTATCAAAGGCTAAGGTGAGGAAATTTTCGTTTTTCAACTGTTGGTGGCAATGCAGTTTCTGTCATTGAACTTGACAGATGCTCAATTTTTTTATGCTAGGTTGCTCGGGATGCTGTCTTAAGATTCAGACCTCATGTTAGCATTACCTCATATCATGCAAATGTCAAGAATCAAGAATTTAATGTAGATTTTTTTAAGCAATTTAGTGTTGTTTTGAATGGACTCGACAACTTAGATGCAAGGCGTCATGTGAATCGTTTGTGCTTGGCAGCTGATGTTCCCTTAGTTGAAAGTGGAACCACTGGATTCCTTGGACAGGTGATCTACTTATTCAAATATGTTTGACAAGAAGCTTTTTATCGTGAATGGTTATGCTTATGCATATGAAACCTATCACATCCTTATAATCTTTTTTGTACTTTTAGTTTCCCCTTGGAAACACTGCACAACAGTGTTTGGTGAGGTGAAAAGAGTGGAACCTGTTTCCAATGGAGTACTTAGTTTTTGTGCTTGTTTTTCAAATGTGATTTATTATTATTATTATTCTTTTTGTAATGCATCTGCCTTGCTATTACTTGAACTATGTATGATATAGAGTCTGGCTCATCAAAACTCATTCTATTTAATGTTCAAAGAACTTTTACAATTTGTTAAAATTGTGGAAACTAAACTGGTCAATTATTTTTCACGGATCTTCAAAGAGAGATTTGTGGTAGTTCCTCCTGTTATGTTCCAAAGTGAGGTCCAGGTGATCAAAAGTTGGAACTGTGTGAAGATTGGAGCTGGTTCTTTGAAGAAGGCGGTAATAATTATGAGATTGAGTTGGGCTTGGGCAGATGGCTAAAATGCCAATGGTCACACATACACACACAGAGTCGATGAGTTGAATACTACTCCAACCTTATTTTCTTTTTCATCTCTATTGGCTGGATGTCAATGTGTGCTTAGTCATGGTGTTTTTTCCCTGCTTGAACTATTTAATTTCAACTTTGGCCCAGGTCACAGTCCATGTCAAGGGAAAAACAGAATGCTACGAGTGCCAGCCAAAACCGGCCCCAAAAACATATCCTGTCTGTACCATTACTAGTACTCCGTCAAAGGTACTAACAAGCGTTATGATCTATATTGTTGTTTTCTTCAGTAATCTTCTCAGAGACCTTACATTATTCATTTATTTTCTTTCTTGTTCTTGTGGTTGAAGGGTTTATTACGTCTGATCAAGCTGTTACACCAGTTTTGTTTTACCCTTACTCAATTATAAATCTGAATTGGCGTTTTTGGGTTAATTAGCAATATACAAATTATTGCAAATTCATGATAAGCGACGTGGATTAAAAAATGGTGAGGGTTGGAGTGACCCAATATTTTTGTTTTTGTCTTTTATTAAACAAAAATTTCATCGATGAGATGAAATTACAAAAGATGATCATATCTAATGGATTACAAATAAAAAAACTTCTCCAATTGGTCATAAGATTAGACAGACTATAATTACAAAAAGGAGAGATCAATTTACACCAACTTAGGGATTAGAAAGTAATAGATTTGAAGGATGCATGGTAGTCTTGTTCCTTATCTGTAAAGGTGTGTGAGTTTCGTTCATGCCAAGTAGACCATAGAAAAACACAGATGAAGTTCAGCCAAAGAATCTTCTTCTCCCTTTTGTATGGGTGGCCATGGAAAAGGTAGGAAAGGATGTCTCATGAGTGTTGGGGAAGGGTTGTATGCCATCCAAAATCATCAAAGATGAAATTCCAAAATAATCTGGCTCGATCGTGTCGAAGGAATAAGTGTGTGTGGGATTCACTGGCAGCCTTGCACATGATGCAACAATTTGGAGAGATGAAAATCCACGTTGATCGTTTTTGCAGATCGTTCTGTGTTGAAGCAAGTGTGACTCAATTTCCAAATGAAAAACTTCTGCTTTTTAGGATAACCATTCCAGATGGATTGATAAAGAAATTTGAAGATCAAATCACCTTTAGAGGCCAGAGGAAGTGGAAGGGATTTGGCAGAGAAGACCCCATGTTTCTCTAATTTCCAGCACCAAACATCAGAAAAAGTATTTGCATGGAAAGATTCATGAGCATGGGAGAGGATAGTCCATTCATCAATTTCTTCATCCTTCAGATTTCTTCTAGGAAAAAAATTCCAGCATCAAGTAGTTGGATCCTACATATCAGCAATCGATCGATTTAGCTTTTGTGATATAACAAATAATGAATGGAAGCTATCTTTTAAAGAAAACTCCCCCAGCTAAGATTCTGCCCAGAAGCTAGTAGTGCTGGATTACCAATTTTGCAAGAGATTGGCAAAAATGCCAATTACCCTCAACATTGTGTATGTATCTGCAGGGACTGTGGAGGTGCTCAAAGAGGCGTGACCCGGTTTTAGATCAAAGTGAGGGGAGCCAAATTTAGCAACAATGACTTTCCTCCATAAATTGGATTGCTCTCCATGAAATCTCCAAATCCATGTAGCCAATAGAGAATCGTTTGTCTGCTTAACAACAACAACAATCCCCTAACTGCCTCCTCAAAGGGAAGTTTAACATTGTCCTATCTCAAATTGTGTGCCTCCCTTGTCTTTGGTTCCCTTCCATAGGGATTTCAAGTCTTTCAATATATCACAATTCACAACTGACGGATATAGGAAAAAGAGATAAGTAATATGTGGGGAGATTGGCCAACACAGTTGGATAAGGGTCAAATGGCCTTCTTTGGATATATGAGAGTGACTTAAAGAGTGAAGTCTTTTTTGAAAATTTTCAATGATAGGGACCAAAAGGCTGAAGTTTTAGGCTTCCCACTGAGAAGCAAACCCAAGAATTTAGCCAGCCAACTACCAACATTAAAACCCATCCTAGCTGCCAAGGTGTCGATGGTAGATTATTCAAGGTGAATCCCAAGAACTTGGACTTTTGACAATAATATTTAGCCTGGAAGCAACTTCAAAATCTCTAATCTAAAAAGAAAATATGTATTAATCAAGCTCTGGTTAGCATAGGAGAACAAATTTGTGTCGTCAACAACTGTAAATGAGTAATGAATATCTATTATGAAGTCTTCCTCACTTCCAACCTTTTAACGGTGTCTCTAGACTCTGCAAGAAAAATCATATGGCTCAACACGTCCATAACAATGGTTAATAAAAGAGGGGAGAGGGGCTCACCTTGTTGAAGTCCTCTAGATGCAAATTCTCCCACTGGCTTACCGTGAACAATAATGGAGGAATTTCTGGATGAGATCCTGATACACCTTTATCCATCTCCTCCCTATTGGGCCAAAACCTTCAGCATCAAGAATTGGATAAAAATCCTCCACTTTAATGTCATTTTTTTTCTTAGGAATAAGGCAAATGTATGTGTCATTGACATTGACATTAACGATAGCATTTTCAAAAAAATCCTCGAACACCCTTTTGATAGCATCCTTGAGGATGTATCAGGATTTTTCTTGAAAAATTCAGCAGTGAGTCCTTCTTGGTTTGGTGATTTATCAGCACCCAAATCACTGGCAGCAAAGTGGATCTCTTCTTGTGTAAAAAGCAGTTTCAAGATTCAATTTTGTTCCATAGAAATAGGGCTTCAATTAATAGTCTTGAGAGAATTTTTGGTCATCTTGAAGAGAATATTTCTTCTGTTATTTCTAGAGAGGATTGTGCGGCCAATTGCATTGCCTTCATTGATAATAAGTTCTACAGACTCGAGAGGACTAATATAATAGCTGAGTTCATTAAAAAAAGAAAGAACTAATATGAGGCTAAGTGACTAGGTTGTAATTATTGACAATTGATATTAACAAGGTCACATATTTTTATAAGACAGCCATCTCTGTAACTAATTAAAATTAATGAGTTTACAACTAAGAAATCCTAATATATCAGTAGATCATTCAACCATGAACCAACTCATTTACTACACTCAAGAATTGGGCAGCTCAATATTTGAAGAATGTATGATCATAAGTTCATAACTTGACTACTTATCGTGGCTCATCTTAGGTTGTGTAGCCGCCCCCCTCCTCTTTTTTTACTATTTGTTTAAGCGAAGTTTAATACTATGAGTTTCTGCTTTTTCTATTCTGCAGTCTAATATGGTTGTATGGACTTTGCAGTTTGTTCACTGCATCGTTTGGGCGAAAGATCTACTTTTTGCGAAGTTATTTGGAGATAAGAATCAAGAAAATGATCTAAATGTGCGTTCAAGTGATCCTGCAAGTTCATCAGATCATGCTGAAGATATATTTGAACTTAGCAAGGACGAAACTATTGAGCACTATGGAAGAAGAGTATTTGATCATGTATTTGGGTACAATATTGAAGTAGCTTTATCTAATGAAGACACTTGGAAAAATCGCAATAAACCTAGGCCTATTTATAGTAGGGATATCTTTCCTGACGAACCAACTAAACAGAATGGAAATGCAGACAAAAACTGTGCAACTGATGGCCAATCCTCAATTTCTGCTATGACATCTCTAGGCATAAAAAATCCCCAGGAGATATGGAGTCTTATGGAAAACTCCAGAATCTTCGTTGAGGCTCTTAAACTTTTTTTCACGAAAAGGGAAAAGGTTTGGTTTTAACTTCTTGTTTTATGATTAAAAACCTTTAGATTTCTTGATCTCCTTGTGGCAGCAAGTCTTAGGTCTGTGGACTTTTTAAACTTCATTTGGGGTGTGTTATGCAGGATGTTGGGAACTTGGCTTTTGATAAAGATGATCAGTTAGCTGTGGAATTTGTCACTGCTGCTGCAAACATTAGAGCTGAATCTTTTGGTATTCCAATGCATAGCCTTTTTGAATCTAAAGGCATTGCCGGTAACATTGTTCATGCCGTTGCAACAACCAATGCAATAATTGCTGGGTTGATTGTGATTGAGGCAATTAAGGTGCTGCAAAATGATGCAAACAATTACAGGCATGTGGAGTTTCTTCATGTTGCTATGAGATTTCATATCATGTTCTGTTTTTAATCTTAGTTATTGTGGTTTACAGATGTTTTATAATAGATGCTCTGGAATCTTGTTATGTGGTTCATTATTTCTGTGCTTGTACATTATTTTTTGGAATCTTGTTTTGTTTATGTGGTGCGTTGTTTCTGTGTTAATATCGTTTTACATTTGTGACAACACCGTATATGTAGAATTTTATTTCCTATCAGAAGTGACATTTGAATTTCACCAAAATTTTGAGAAAGCAAGAATGATTGTATCGAACTTCTTGTTTGTCTACTGGTTCTGTTGAATCTTATCCTGTCTTGAATGCGCTTGTAGGATGACATATTGTCTTGAACATCCTTCAAGGAAGATGCTTCTAATGCCAGTGGAACCTTTTGAGCCTAATAAATCCTGCTATGTTTGCTCTGAGGTACTTTCTATGTTTTTTATCCTTGTGTTTTGTTGGGTTATTTTGTGGAAGTCCATTGCAGATTTTTACTTTACTCGCATATATCATGATGAAAACAGACACCGCTATCACTCGAGATAAATACGCATCGTGCAAAGCTGCGAGATTTTGTTGAGAAGATAGTCAAGGCCAAGCTTGGGATGAACTTTCCACTTATTATGCATGGAGCTGCCCTTCTTTATGAAGTTGGCGATGATCTTGATGAGGACATGGTGGCAAACTATACTGCAAACCTTGAGAAGGTGTGATTTTTTCGTTAAATGCATTAATCATTAGTTTTTTTGCCCCATGAAAATTTAGTCCTTGCACACATGTATTTCAGGTACTGTCGGAACTTCCTTCACCTGTTGTTAGTGGGACTATATTATCGGTTGAGGATCTCCAACAAGAGCTTAGCTGCAGTATCAACATCAAACATAGGTATTTCAACTTACTCATTTTTGCACATACCTTTTGATGTTTTCAAATTTCTCTTGTATTTGGAAGTCAAACTCAAATAGGTAGCCCCATAGAAGAAGATTGATCTTTATAAATCTCCCCACCAAATAGTTGAGTTACTTTTACAAGAATCACAAATATCTGTGCAGAGATGAATTTGATGAGGAGAAGGAACCAGATGGTATGGTTCTATCTGGATGGCAGCAGACTTCACTGGAAAAGGGTGATACCAGCAATACTTTGGGCAATGGAGAAAGCACCTCAAAATCGTTGTCCTCTGCGATGGATGCTGATAAGAATGACGACTCAGACATTGTTGCATCTGGAAGAAAAAGAAAACTGGATGAGGCATCTTCGGCTGTCGATATATCAATTGAAGCTAATAGCTCGAAGAAACCTGAAGTGCTTGATGACGACGACGACGACGACCTTGTCATGCTTGATGATGGGGACTCAGCTATCAACAAGAAGAAAAGATTGCAATAATTGCTTCTTGGATTTAACGGAGGAATGCTAACCTAATTTTGTTCTGTTAGGAAGAAATGGTGATTCTTTAGGTGCTTCATAATTTTTCTTAGATCTTATGTGTAATCCTTTTTGGAGTTAGGCGCATCAATTGGTCTCTCCTTGCCCCATCTTGTGAGTTCAGATGTAGCAGAATGTTGTTATATTTCCAAGCATCAAATTTAGAAGCTAGAGTGATTGTAACACTAAACAGAAGTCTCAACCTTTTGGAAACTTATACTATCTTATGACAGTAATCAATCAAAAATATATTTTCAACAATTATCATTAAGCTATTGACAAACAATGAATTACAATAAAAGAGACCCAAGAAACAAAGTTGAAGAAAACCTAAAAAACTCCAAAATCTCAACTTTCAAAGTTCACAACTGAGAATAAATTTGCCGTGGAAGATGGCCCTTGGCAAGGATATGGAGGGAATTGCATCATTTGGCACATGATTGACCTTCCGTATGATAAAAAGGACAGTATTAATATCAATACAGAAGAAAAAGCATCCAAATTCTTGCTCATGTGTGCACTTCCCCTTTTAAAATTGCAATTCCTTCCTACTGTTATCGAATAGCAACCAATCCATTTGTGACATGATGGAACTTGCCAATGTGATTTGAAGATATTACACAGAGAACAGGGCTGTGAGAGCGCAGTTGCAGCATAGAGAATAACAAGGATGTGTTTTAAATTGTCTGAGATGGAGGAGACTTATTAATGCTAAATATGGCTGTCCTTTAAATACTCACGCCCGGGTTTTTAAGCAATCCAAGGGCTCTTGGACACATTGCAAAATAAATGGCTCTTATCCATACTAATATTGCTCATGTAATTGGCAATGGCGTTTTTACATCCTTTTGGAATGACACTTGGGTCGGAGAATCACCCTTAAAAACAGCCTATCCCTGATTATATGCAATCTCTAGACATAAGGAAGCTTCCATTGCACAGTGCTGAAATTCGGATTATGAGTCTTGGGACCTTGGGTTGAATGGACTATTCTTTCCTCCTTGCTCGTTGCCCCTAGTTACACCACAGTAGAGGATAAATGGAGATGGAATCCGGAAAAATCTGGGCAGTTTACAACTAAATCTCTCATCCTTCACCTTGCTTCCAGTGGCCACGAACATAACGCTTTCCTTTATAAAGATATTTGGAAGGGTCCAATCCCAAACAAGATTCGGTTCTTTCTATGGGAGGTTAGCCATGGTAGCATTAACACTGTCGATGTCCTCATAAAGAAAGACTCCTTGGATTGTAACTGCGTCCAATTGATGTGTCCTATGTCGCCATTCTGGTTTTTTTGGGACTTTCCACAATCATTTTGGAGAAGATATTATCTTGTTATAGTTATAATATGGTCTTCCCATATGAACTTCCTCTTATCCTATTAAATATGCTTTCTTATTGGTCACCCTGTCAGGGATGAGATGGAGATTTCATGGACTTTCCTCATCAAAGGCTTCTTCTGGCTCCTTTGGAACAAGCAGAATCATCGTATTTTTTGAAGATAGAGTTGGAATTCACATAATTTTTAGATCATTAGTTATATACATCAAGACAGGAATAGCAATATGTAACTCTCATGGCGCATTTGCCCTTTTGTAATTTCATTCGATAACTAAATGTTTCTCATTGAAGAAAAAAAAAAGGATAATAACAAGGAAAAACAAGAGGGTTACACAATTTAGAACACTTCCCTGGAAATTTCTTGTGGTAACCACATCGAAGATCGTACATCCATAGACAAGAATAATGAAGAAATGATCCCATGAAAAACGTTTTTTTACATATGAAGGTAATGGAAAGAAACCACAAGCTATATGATCTCCAATTGGGGGTGTAATTTCAATTATTGATTATCATCTGATGGCTTTGTTGAAAGGACTAGACTTCGTCATAAAAGAGTTATCACCCCCATTCCTCAACATGTAGAACAATGAAGGGAGAGAGGGATCTGTACCTTCTATTAATGTTGTGCACTTAAATAGTCACCAATAACACATGAAGATAAAGATAAACCTACACTAGATATGCTTTGCAATTTTTTTTTAATTCTGTGTTACGTCCAGTCCAAGAGGCCAAAAGTTGCTGTCAAACTGAAACTTCAAAGCCAACTATTCTTTCTCTAGTGAGTATCTAGAATTGTCAGACCCATCTTAATGATTCAAGGGCTTGTTGATGTATACCTTTATCCCCAGCTGCTAACACATTAAAACCTGACATAAAGGATCAGTTTAGTTTCATGTAAAACATGCAAGCTTTATATGTTCAATAAAATGAGATTCAGTTTGGTTGCTGTATTTCACGGTAAAGGAAAAGTATAAAGAAAAAACTAGAGTTCAAGTTTACATATAAGAAGGGTAGATTACTTGTTGCTCGAGAATTAGGTAAGGCTTCCCAACAAAGCTCATCTCCTTTCCAATCGGTTATTTCACCATCAGCCCCTTTGATTATGGGTATTAGAGAGAGGAAATCATACGGCTGAAAGAATTAAAAGCAATCTTGATTACATCTTCATATGCTAGGCAATTCAATACACATAAAATGCCCATGTAAATAGTGCATGAGCTCAAATAGGAGTATTCCTGGACTCTATTTCTCACTGTTGGCCATGTGAATAGAAAATGGTCACCTATGAGTAACATATACATATGGCAGCCGAACAATTACCTTGAGACCAGATTCAATCACAAGATCTACAAAACCCGACGCTAAAAGGGCATATGCGTAGCAGTCACAACCATACAGGGGAACTTTTACCTGTACAACAATGTCAATTTGTGAATATAAGTAAAGACCAAACAAGCTCAAAACCTCCTACAGATCAATGAGTTAGAAGAGAGTCAAAAGGATATATCCATACAGAATAAAGTGAAGTCTTTTTAGGAAGAAATCAAGCTCCGCTTCTGTATTTTTCTAGTATTGCTTTTAATTTATACATTTTTTCACATTGGCTCACATGGAATCTTGTTGTCCATCGACTACACCTTACACCTTACAGCCTGACCTTAGGCCCCGACTCACCCCCGTGGAAGAACATTCCCGTAAGAGAGACATGATGAATTGATTTCTTAACTATGTTTTAAGATCTTTAAAACTTCCTTAATCTAGCATACAACATCGCAGCGGGTAAATTATGTCAGGGAGACATGCTGTCCTAACACTTGTGTGCATTAAATTCTCGTTTTCTCCCAAGCTACCAAGACATACCTGGCTGATGGTGACCGGTGATTCGTCTTCTAGCAATATAGTTTCCATATCACCAGTTGACTTAATTTCATTGTCTTTACTATTGGATGATATTTTGGAGTGGGCAATTGACCAAAAAAGGATCTCAGTGTATATTAGTTGTCACATTGGGGAAAAGGGAAGTCCTCGCCAAACAGAAGGATTTGCCATCATTTGAAGCTGCTCAAAACCTCATCAAGAATCAATTTCCTACTTTTCACCTTGAGAACAAGGTAATGTTAGACTCTAGAGGGAAATGTTATGTTAGACCTCCATTTTTAATATGAAGAGCCGTAATAAAGGGAAATCTCTATATGATATTTAGAGGGGATGGGAGAGTACTTCCCCTAAGAAAAAAATATGTAACTGTATGATACCACGTGATTAACTTGATTGGGTAGTAGTAGCAGGAATAGGAGTTCATCCATCGACTTTGAGTTTAGTTTGTAACTGTGATTACGGAAAGTTCTACTCTTCAGATAATGATTAATGAAAGTGGCTTATGGCACAATTACAATTCCTAGAAGATAAGGGCAAAATGGGTGGGGTGTATCTGCCCATTAAGCCAAGATAGTGAACCTATTGGTTGTTGGTACAATCCTACAGATCCAAGATATAAACTGCATTCCACTGAGATGGTATAAATTTCTTTGCACCAAATAAAACATCAAGTAACTTCTGATGTTTTTACCAGAAAATGAGAAGATATCTCATATCTTTTGTGTTGACATCAAACATCGCGAGAAATATTCAGAATATGCAATTTCTCATCATACATACCTTGTTCCTCACACGAGCAAATGCCTCATCTGCTTCTCCACTGAAAAGGTGAGGGCTTGTAGTATATCTACACAGACAGAGCATAAGAAAACCAAAAGAAACCAAAAAAAAAAGAAAGAAGAGTAAAAAAGCCTTAAACACCCAAAAGAAAAGGTGAAAAGTAAACCCATCAACTTTTGGAGTCTAGATTTTGGTTCCCAACTCCTATTTGTAATTTTTTCTCCATGAACTCTTAAGATTTAATTCCAATTTGGGTCCAATAATAGTCCTAGCCTTTAAAATCCCATTCTAAGCTATTGAAAACATGAAAAACTATTGTCGTATTCAAATTATCACTTTTTTTTTGGCCAGGACAAAATATGGGTTCAATAGTAGGTAAAGCACCAAATGAGAAGGAAAGATGAATATATTTAAGATGTCTGGGAGGTGGACAGTTGAATTTCACTCCCAATTCGGCACATGATTTGAATAAAAACTGCATGCTGGACATGCAGCACCGGAACTGTTCCTCTATAGGTCTTAAATGTTAATAATAAGAGAAAAAGATGTCACTATTAGGGATAAATTATTAAAATAAAGAAATGAAAAGGGTAGAACAAATATAACAGGATGCGCTAGAAGTCCCACGTCAAAAAAGCGTGGGAGCTAAAACCAGGGATAATGAAAATAATACAAAAGAAGGAAAGGTTTCTCTACCTTGCCCCCAATATCTGCACAGATCCTAAAACAAAAGGGAACGTACAACAAATGCGACTAAAAGTGAGAACACTATTGCTCACCATGAGTAATATATAGCCTGAACTCTGAAACTAAGATAAGAAAACACCATGAAAGGAATAACATACAAATAGGCCTGTGATATGTCTGAACAGGTTCTTGTAGATACGTTTTGCCCATTCAATGTAGTTCTCCTCCCATTTAATCCTATCCATCTTTCTCTCAGAACAGGCTGATCAATGATGCCCAAAATCTGAAGATTAATGATATCTTATAAGTAATATGGTACCAAAGGTAGAACATCTGGGAAACATTTTTAGATATCTTCATCTCCACTTTTCCTAACTTCAAAATTGCATCACTATATTTCCTTTCTATTTGATCCAAAAATTATTTGAACTTGAGATCAATGTCAAGGCTTTTTCCACACAATATGCTATAGGTAAACCTTATAAAATGAGGTAAACAATTCAATAATGGTAAAAAATATACATCTTACTAATGAGAAAATATAACAAGCAATAATAGAGGAAGAGGGTGGTCGATTGTCCTTACTGGTTTCCCTCTATATAACAATGCAATGAGAGTTCCAAACAGGGGCTTTCCTGGAACATTCTGACGATCAATAACGACTAAATCAGATAAGGAAAAAGGAGCACCGGGGAAGTACCAGTGATAAAACTTTTCGTGCCATCGATGGGATCTAAAACCCAAACATAATCAGCTGAATTTTCTTTGCATCTCCATCCCTTTTCCTCACCATAACTGCAATTGCAACATATTTATATTAACAAAATGACACATTATTGATTGACATCATCGTTTTTTTCGATAGGGTTACATATAAGAGTTTCAGAAGAGATTGAAATTTTGGTTCATATTAGACTCAAGCAAGACTTGACAATGTTTTCACGAGGGCCAAGGAGAAAAGCTAGAATTGAATGAAAAACTAACATAGCATGAGAAGGAAAGTTCTTCAATATAACTGAAACCATAGACTCCTCCGCTGCTTGATCTGCCACAGTCACAGGACCTGTTGATGCAGAAAACGGCCCCGAAACCAGACCTTTGTTATTAGGTACAGAGAGCTCCGGAAATGACCTTCTAACCAGTCGTGCACCATCAAAAATGAAAAATTATATCAAACGGAAATGTAGTAAACGAGACACCCATACTCATCAGTGTAAAAGAAGATGCCTGATTTTGTTGTACATTAGCAACAAATGCCTTGATATGGAGTTTCAGGGAAAAAAATTATGCCAAGCAGTCTCCACTTTGCCAATTTGGGAGGCATGTTATATTGTGTGGGAAAGAATGTCTTACCTCGTTTCTTGTTTTTTCTTTTTTCTCTAATGAATTATACCTTCTAAGAAGACAATCGATGCTTAGAGCTAGAAGAATTGAAAATAATAAATAAAAAATCAATTACCATCCTTTTTCTCTTATTTCTGTTGATGTCCATTAACATGCTGAAACATATTATATAACACACGTTCAAAGACACCTTTTTCACTTCGCTATTCTCTCAAAAGCAATCGATCCAACATCAAAACTATTAAATCACCAATTGACCAAAAAGTTTATGCTTATAGGTGAAAGTAAATTTAATATTATATCATCCAATACTCCCTTCACTTGTAGTAATTGGAGAGGAAATAACATTGCAGGAGTTTAACCATCAGACCTCCGGCTCTTAATATCATGTTAAATCATTGATTGACCCAAAAACTAAAGCTGATAGATTATGGTAAATTTAGTATTGTATCATCTTTCAGAAACTCCCAATTTTCTCACCCCCTAGTCAACGATCTTTTCTCTTAGTCTTATCATCTGTTCAAAAATTTCACCTTGGCATTTCATCAAAAACTTCCATTACAATAACAATACACAACATAAAACCATTAACAGTTAAGCCCATTTCCCTTCAGCAAGTTTCGTCAACACCACACACCACCATCCACCCCCCCCCCCCCCCCAAAATAAAACAAAAACCAATGCACAACTTAAAAACAGCAAACCACATACTGAAATCCGCCTTATCAATGATCTCGAACTTCTGGCGAAAATACTTCCGGATGACTTCCCCAGCAGCATCCGCGACCCTGTTGGCAACCTCGGCAAAGCGATCAAGGTCATGACCATCAAAACCCATGTCAATGGCAGTGTCGACATCGTTAGAGAATTGGGAATTGGACGACATTACTGAAGAAACAAAGTGGGAACAGCGGGAAGGGAGAGAAACGAAGAGGGAAGGAGAGGATGGAAGCGAGGGAGTGGAGAAATGGGAGAAAAGAGAGGTGGGTTTAAAGGGGTTTGAAGGGGTGGAAAGAGAGGGAAAATTGGTGGGAGATTGAGAAATTGAATGCGAAAGCGAGAACATTGTAGGAAGAAGGAGAGGGAGAGAAGTAAAGGGAGGAGGAATGCAATTGAAGTAAAGGGGAAATCTGTGAAGTGGCTAGAGACTAGAGAGGATGAGAGGGCGCAAGGACAAGAACCGCTTTTAGTACTCTTTGTAACTTGGGAGTCGACTCATTGCATAAACATTGCTTCAAATTTGTACCAAAGTTGGGCAATAAAATATGCAATATTTTTCTCAAATTGAAGGGTTTCTTTTTTAACCTCTAGTTGTGCCATATTCTCATGAAATTATCGAAATGGAACCTCATGCGCAGGTACCCTCTTACTTTCACTCTTCACTTTCTCAATCTCTCTCACTTATTCTTAGTCTCCTCTCTCTTTCTCTCTCTCATCCTACTACTGACGTTTCGAGCAACATTCAGCGATATCTCTGCAACGTTTTGATGGCCTACCATGACTGAACAAAAGAAAAATAGAAAATGTCTAGTTGAATGGAGAAAGAAAATTTGTAAAGAAGAAAGAGGAAGAGGAAAAAGAAAATTGAGAGTAACTTTGTAACTTTAGCAAATGATGATGTAAGCTAGAGGGTAAAATTCTTAAGTTTCAAAAGTGGAACAAAATAATTTTAGGCTCGAGATTCTATTATACAATTATCTTACTAAAGTTATAGCTTAGCTGGGCACATATGTGCATTAACAATGAGGAGAGATTAGTCTATTTGAAATTCATGGATTACATTGAGCTTAAAAAATACTTCTAGTTCTTTAAAGCTAAAGATATCCATAAAATTGAGTTTATTTTCAACCTCAAAATTGAGGGAAATTTTGGCAACTCTAAATCTCATCGCGTTTCTTTTAAATTTAGAGTTTCAATTCTCCATTTTCAAATCGTTGACACAAAATTGCATATTTAAGATACTTCAAAATTTAAAAAATAAGAAATTTTTATTCAGTCTAACTTATGATGCTAACAATAAAGATCAAGTAAAATTTAAATAATCATACGAAAAACAATATACAGATTTATGTGATTTACTCATCATATGTTAACTATGAAAAGATTGGTTTCATTATCATGAAAAGAACAAAACACATAATATAGAGATAACATAAGAAATATAGAAACACCAAAGCCATACAATTATTTTATACCTACTTAAAACCCATTTGGGTAAAAATCGGGTAGAAATCAAATCACGTACCTAAGAGCTTTAGATAATACATTGTTATATGAATAATATCACAAAAACCAGAAAATAAATAACCTTATATACTTGAAAAATACAACCTTATATACTTGAAAGTAACTGTCTCTCAATATAATAACAAATCACCTCTAAGAGAGAATAAATTACCTGCTTCAATAATTGACTTGACTTTAGAAATCAATCACTCTGCCTTCTTCAAGTTGATTAATTACCAAAAAAGACATGAATTGATTAATTAAAAAAAACATATTCATTCATAAAGTTATACTACTTATTCCAATATGTATCTTTTGCTTTGAAGATGATAAAAGACTAGATTTTGTTTGAATTAATCATTTTATTTAGATGTTTTTCTAAAATTTATTTACCTCGCATCAAATACAGTACGAGAATACCACAATCCGAAACAGATTCTCTTGATCTTGAACTTGAGAACAAATACATCTTCCGATCTTGAATTTAAAAACAAATATTTTCCAATATTTACACACAAAAGTTTATTCAAAATAACCTAATTTGTGGTTTTGTTATTAATAATTTATGGAATTGGAATGTGATATAATATGAAAGTCCCAAATCCCACCAATGTGACACCCATGGCAATATATAAAAGCATAAATATACTCTCCAGTTCTACAAGTCGAAATTCAAATAAATGTACAAAAGATTACAATTAAAACTTTCAAATTACAAAGAACGAAACTTCCAACGACAAATTTGGAAATCAAAATATCCAAAAGTATTAAATCTGAAAAAACATAGCCAAATCCATAAAAACACATACAAACACAAGTTACAACAACACACAAACATATATACTAAATAAGTTTCCATGATAATTGGAAAGCAGACAATTTGAGGTTAATGGTGATGGCCAGGCAATCTCTCTTTTATCTTCTCCATAACCCCCTTCTTCCCATGTTCTTGATGTTCGACGGTGGACGTCGTCACGGTGGTGCTTTGGTGGTGCTCCGCCCCCGTCGTGCCAGCCTCTTTGTGTTTTCCGCTTCCCGTCAACTTTTCCTTTATCTTCTGTGTCAGCCCCTTCTTCTTCCTCCTCCCGCCTTGCCCATCGTCCTCCGACTGCACAATCGTCGTCAATTGTAATTATTCTAAAACATAATTTAATAATTGGATTTAAATATGTAAAATGAAATATAATTGTGAATGAACAAACAAGTGTTTCGAAGTGGGTTATGAATATGACTAAAACCTAATTTTCAAAAACATAAAACAAAAGATCAAATGATAATTACCAAACTAAAAACTAGCCTATTTAAAATTAAGTTTAACAAGCTTATTCTGACCATCTTTGTTTTGTCATTCACTCACCACCCATGTCGATTCACTTCCAACCCATGTTTTAAAAAGCCCGACCAAGTTAAGAAAAGAAAAAAAAATTAATATAATTATAAGAACGGTCAGATTGACTTAACAAAAAATATTTTTTTTAAATTCATTTTTATTTAAAAACTTCTGATAAAAAGTTATTAAAATACACCTGAAAAATTATTTATATTTCAAACACACCCTAAAAATATAAAAAAAAAATGTAGGCAATTTGGAAGTTTGATAACCATAGTAGGGAAAAAAAAAAAAAAAAAAAAACAACATTTTGAATGAATTTTGATGATATAAAAATTATAAAGATATAAAATTTAATATTAAATTAATTTAAAGTCATTAAATATACGAAGTGATTTTAAACATTATAAATATAATTTCAAGGATTTTAAAATCACTCTTAACATTTATTAAAAACTTGTAATCTAATTTTAGTTTCTAAACATGGATAAAGAAAAAAAATTAAAAACAGTAAAAAAACGACTTTTAATTCACAATTTACTCACGGAGCTAGAGCTGGAGCTGCTAGAACGACGCGGCGAGCCGTCATGGGCTTCTCGAGTGAGCTGCGTCTGGGCGACGTCGTCTCCGGCCTGTCTCTTATACACATCTAGATGTGTATAAGAGACAGGGGTGGTGGTGGTGGAGTCAAGTTTGGAGGGTGAGGTGGCGACGACTCCGGTCAGATGCATGGGATTGCCAAATTCGTCGGTCAATTGAACCGGGTTTCCACGTTCGTCGGTCAGTTGAACCGGGTTCCCATGCTCATCTCGTACATTAGCCATTGTGGATAATATTCTGCTCTGTAAAGATAGATCACAAAGAAATGATCTTTGAAACAAGCTAAGCACATAGCTTGGGGGAATATAAATATATAATGGGGGTTTCCTAATTTTGCATTTGCATGTTAAGGATAGAATTTCACACGTGTACACTGGACAGAAACCGTGTGGGAATGCAGCCGCCACGTGTGGGATGTTTGGGACACGTGTGAGTTGGTGAGGCTGATGGAATTTCGATGATATGAACATGGTTTTGATTTTGGGACTGATGTCGGAGATGCGAAGAGAGTTTATATTGAAACGACACCTATAGCATTGTCCTTCTCTAACTTTTTTCGATTAAAAAATATTTTTTATTCCTAAATTTGTTGAAAAGTAACTTTAACTTTAATTAGAAATAATTTAGATTTGTTTTTTTTATTATTTTTTTAAAAAATAAAGTTTATAGGTACTATTTTTATTTTAAATTTCTTTTTTGATTTAAAAAATCGAATCAAGTTTTAAAAATTAAAAAATAGTTTTTATTTTTGAAATTTAGCTAAGAATTTAACCATTATACTCAGGAAACATACAAATCAATATAAGAAATTGAAAGAAAATAGACTTAATTTTTAAAAACAAAAACAAAAAATGAAATGGTTATCAAACAAGACCTTAGTTTTGGTACCTTCATATTTGTAACAATTTAGTTGTTATACTTTAATAAGTAACAATTTGATCTCTATATTTTATAATTTGTAACGATTTAATCCTAATATGAAAAAGATTAATAAGATTTAATGAAATTTTTTATACATATAGATGGAATAACGGATCAAAAATTAAATTTATTTATAAATTGTAAAGGCAAAGTCGTTACATAATAAAAGTTGACACTTCGTTTTGATGAAAATTTTCATAATATAGACTAAATTATTACAAATTAAAAAATATATAGATTAATTCGTTGTCAACTAAAATTTAAGGACTAAATTATTAGAAGTTTAGGGACTGAAATTATTTTTTAAAACTGTTTGACTTCACCTTTTTGTTTGCCTGTCTTCTACGTAGCTCTTCCTTCACTCTTTAATAATATATAGGGCAAATATAAATTTATATTGTGTTGTATCAATTTAAACCTCAAACTAATAATTGTAACATTCAAACCACAAACCATTAATTGTATCAATTTCAACCCTTAACTTTTATAAGTATATCAATTTAAACCCTGAACTTTCATAATTATATCAACTTAAACCCTCTATTATGTTTGCACTTATGGAAATTTAGGGTTTGAATTGATATATTTATGAAAATTCAATATTTGTATTGATATAATTATCAAATTGAGATTTAAATTGATACAACTCCCAAATGTTCAAAGTTTAGAGGTATAAATTGATATTTGCTCTAATATTATTATTCCCCTTAAATTTCTCTCTCAAATCAAAACTCAAACTAGAGATGTCCATGGAGCGGAATAGGATAGGGATGGCACCATCCCCATCCCTACTACCCATTTCATTCCCTACCCTAGAGACACGGGGATGGGGGCGGGGATTCCCCATGGGGAATTCACGAGGGTCGGATTCTTCGCGAGGAATTTTTCCCGTTTGGATTTTTTTACAAAAATAATAATAATTAACTTAAATCACTATATCACAATTTTTTATTTAAATAGTTAAATATCTCACTCATATGTGACAAATATATGATTAAAATGTTTAATTTCATAATTTCTAAAAATTAAAATTTAAATATTACAACAATATATCCTAATCTCTACTTAATAAGAAATAAATATATCAAAAAAAAAAATTATATATATATAACCAAGACAGGCTCACATCCTTATCCCTGTTTAGCCAATGGGAAAAATTTTCTCCTCGCTCCCTCCCCATTACCCGGAGATTTCCCGCCCCATTCAGGCTCTAGCCTCAAAAGAGGCTCTAGCCCTGCAGGTTAAATGGACATCTCTAGCCCAAATCTTTTTTTTTTTTTTTTTTTTTTTTTTTTTTTTTTTTTTTTTTTTTTTTTTTTTTTTCATTTGGACAAATATCAATTTATACCCACGAAAATTTGAGGTTGTATCAATTTAAATTATAAAGGAATAATTATATCAATTTAAAGACTAAATTTTCATGAGTGTATCAATTTAAATCCCAAACTAATAATTATATCAATTTAAACCTTGAAGTTTCATAAATGTATCAATTTATACTTTCCATTATGTTTTATTTAGATACATCAATGAAAGTTTAGTGTTTAAATTGACATATTTATAAAAGTTCAGAATTTAAATTGATATACTTATAAAAAGTTCAAGATTTAAATTAATAAATTAATATACTTATGAAATCCATGATTTAAATTGATACAATTATTAATTTGGAGTTTAAATTGATACTACCTTAAAACTTAATGTTTAAATTGATACAACTATTAGTTTAAAATTTAAATTGATACCATCTCAAAATTTAAGGATATAAATTGATATTTCTCCATTTCATTTCTTCATCCGCGCCATAACAGTTTGGATATATTTAGTAAGAAAGTGAGGGCTTCACTTTCCTTTCTTGTTTTAGAAAAAAAATGTGGATGGGAGCTTCACTCTATAAAAAAAATAAAAAAGCCAATTGGTCATTCATGAAAATAACAGTGAAGTTTAAAACTTTTATGAAATTTAGACTCATTTATCAATGTCTTCTGCGAAGAAAACCCTTACAATTATGAGAAAATTATGTCAACTTTGGGTTAATTGTAAGGGTTAACAATCAATAATAATCAGAAGAAAACCCTTATTGATTATTAAACCTTGGGTTAATTTTCATTTGGGCTCCTGTACAAAAATTCCTACAATTATATTTTATATTAAAGGAGAAAAAACCTTTATTTGATTGGTCTAATGTATGTTTAGATTGACTTTCTAAATACTTAAAAATACATTTTTTTTCCACTAAAAACATTTTTAAAACACTAAAAAGGGTCAATCCAAACCCTACAACTAGTTTATGAGAGATTAAATGAAAAATGACAAAAGGATTTGAATTTGAACAATCCAAACTAGACAGAATTCTTCCTTTTGGTCGTTATGGAAACACTTTAACATGGCCATTAAAACGAACAGCGGCTTATTATGTGGTCATTAAAAGAGCGACATGAATTGGAAAAGATAACACCAAGTACTGAAAAAATTAGTCTCTACAATTACCAGATCCGGAAGACCCTTTGACTTGCAAAATCAAGAACATCGTTTCTGGCTAATATTTTCTGTACTCAATCTTCAGGTGATAGATTTAGTACTCCTTGTTTCCAAAGTTCTTGCACCAGAGCTGTGACGGAATTGGCCGAACGGGATTGTGTGGCCGTTGCTGCTTTGGAAAAGAGATGACAGAGATTACTTGCTGATTATACTTGAGATATTCAAATCAGAAAATTTCAGAAAAGCTTGTGATTCTAATTCTAGTGCGAATGAATTATAGGGAGCTTTTTGACTTAAGTGACAGAAAGCACTACAATTTTGGAAACATATGAGGAAAATCAAATAAATGTCTAACCCCCGGGTTCAATCATTTTCTTCTGAGCATAGGCTTCTTTCTATGGCTTTCTTTTGGCGTAAAAGAATAAACACCCTTTTGCAGTTTATAGCTTATCTTTTTTCATTTCCAATTGAATTTCTTTCTTGTAATATAATTCACCAATAAGGTGCTTAAAGTTTATACTCCTTTATTTCATTTATTAATGAAATCGTCTTTTCTATGCAAATAAAATAAAACTAATAATCGTGATCTCTATCAAACATCCCAAAAAAAAAAAAACCAAAGCACAAATAAATATTGATGGAAAGAAATAAAAAATATTTATAGAATATATTTCAAGAATCTAAGAATCAAGCCACCCAAACATAAAAGCCTTCCAACTGGAAGGGGCCCTTCCTTTGTAGTTCTTTTTTTTTAGCCTTTCCTTTTTAATATATTTCTCATGGTTTCTTGAGGAAAAAAAAGGTTCAAATTTTTTAAATTTTGTTTCTAACACTATGAAGGGGAAGGCTAAGCAGGTCAGATATGAAATGCAGCAGTGGCTAAGTAAGGACATGACAAAACCTAAAATTCATATCAACATCAGCTTTAATAAAAGATGATATGAAGGCAATTGCTAGCATCACTTTTCAAGGGTTTATACGTTCTTCATTCTCAATGAACACCATATTGGGATATTTTGTCTTGTGCAGATGAAACTTTCAACAATAAATTTTACAACATCCCTTACCAGTATCAAGGACAGATATGTGAACCAATAATTTTATCCTCTGTAAAACAAATATTTGAACCTCCAATACAAACTCAATCCAACTAGTATAAAGGTCAAAAGGAAAACTAATTTAGAGGTTAAATGGTGTTCATCTAGAGAACTACTATTCCAAGGAGTAACACAAGCAACAATCCGAAGGGTGTTAATCCAGACGATATACTAGGAGTTACCCTACCAAATCTTTTCCACACTATTGTATGACTCTCGGCTGCCTAGTTAATACAAAACAAATAAACCCCTTTGATGCCAATGCACAGCAAATCATGGCAAACGTGCATTCACAACAAGGCTATTAATTTCTTTTTAATGGATTACTCTCATTGACTGAGATGAAATAAAAGAATACAAAGACATACAAAAAGGCAGACACAATAAACCAAAAAAAGGGCCCTCCACAAAAGGAGGAGGCAAACTAAAGAAAGGGCCTCCAGTTAAGCAAAATAAGGCTGATGCATAGTTACATAACGGCTTAGCCACCAAATCCCACAGAGACGATGAACCTAACAAGGATCCAAACATCACTCCAAGGTCTCTCAAACCCTCTAAAGACTCAGTTATTCACCTCCCCCCAAATACTCCAAAAAACTACACAGACCTTCGACTGCCACAAAAAACTTCATTTCTTACAAAAAGGAGGGAAAGGAGTTTCTCAAGCATCTTTGTAAAGCCTCTACGTCTAGACGAACTCAAGCCAAACTCCTCGAAAAAACAACTCCAAATCCCCTGCGCAAAGTTCCAACTCCAGATGATATGATCAAGGTCCTTATCCACCCGCCTACAAAAGATATAAGAAAGGATCCAATCAAATTGTGCAACCTTCTCGAAACTTCATCCGATGTGTTAACCCATTCCATGGAGAACCAACCATTATTTGGACTTTTCACCTTCCACGGGAAGGCCAAGGCACCATTCAAGGGAGAAGGATTGGCCAAAAAAAAAAAAAACCTTAAGAACTTTCACAAGAAGTCTTGTGATAATGGCTACAAAAAGAACATCCTTGCTCCCCAGACTACAACAAAACTCCAAAATCAAAGAGAGAAACATAATAACATCTGATATTTCCCTACCAGACAGAATGTTGGAACCCCAGCATAGGCAAAGAAAAGGTCTGAGAAAAGGGCAACACATCTGCCATTGAGTGCTTCTTAATTGATAACAAATGATACAAACAAGGGAAAAGACCGGAGAGGGATCTATCCCCCAACAACCTATCCTCCAAGAAAAAAAATCCCTCCCATCACCCACCGAACACTGGACTAACTATGAAAACTGAAAAGAATATGATCCCCACAATTATACCTTTCTAAGGGGTTATACAAATGCCTTTAGTCCCTCCCTCTTCCAATCCATTTGAAAGGGAGAGGGCCATATTTGCTCACAATAACCCTTCGCCAAAGGGGAATTAGACTCGAGATGGAACCACCAGAGCCATTTAGCTAGGAATGCATTGTTATGAGCCCTTAAAGTAATGAGGAAGGGGAAGAGCGGTGAAGAAAAAGACCTTCCGTTGTTGCTGATATTTACTAACTGAAGGTGTGCAAATAGGTTTTTTAAAAAAAAAAAAAGAAAAGAAAAAAATATGTAGAAACAACTGCTTTTATTGAGAAACAAAAAATGAAAGAATACGGGAATACAAAAAACCAAGCGCACAAAACCCCCTAGAAAAAGGGTTTCCAACTATGTAAAATATTGCCTAAGGTGTGCATATAGGTAGATGGTACTTCCCCACATGTCAATTACCAACCTAAGAAGCTGCTTATTTTTACCAATGAAAATGTGCAAATACACAACCATTATCTATAAATGGGAAGTGTGCAATAGTCCACATCAAATCAACCCAATAAAGGAAAGGAGAAATTCTTTGATGCCAATTTCCTTAATCCGTGGAATACTGTTTCAGATTTTTTTTTCTTTTTTATAAGAAACAATTTTATTGATGTATGAAATTACAAAAGAAAGGGGGAGAGAGACCCCGGAACAAAGGAGTTACAAAAGGCATCGCCAATTGAACAAAAGAGTATTAAAGCCATAAGAATTGAAATGCTTAGACAATTTACACCAAGAGATAGCAATGTTAGACACATGGTCTAAGAAGATGTCAGTTACAAAAGGCATCACCAATTGAACAAAAGAGTATTAAAGCCATAAGAATTGAAATGCTTAGACAATTTACACCAAGAGATAGCAATGTTAGACACATGGTCTAAGAAGATGTCAAAGTGTTTGGCTTTGTGCTTGAAGATGCGGTTGTTTCGTTCGAGCCAAATTGACCACAAAAAAGCTCTAACGAGCTGTTTCCAGAGAAGACCCTTTCTACCCTTGAAAGGGTGGCTGTCTAAAACAAGGGAAAGAAAATGGGTGATGTGCCCAGGAAAGACCACACACTAGTTGAAAGCCTGAAGAATATGGTTCCAAAAGTTCTTGGAGAAAGGATGAAGATATGATCTTGGTTTTCAGTGTCATTTCTACAAAGGGAGCACTAATAGGGTGAAAGCATCTTATTAGGGAGACGACGCCGAAGCTTGTCATAAGTGACAACCGCCTTATGAGCAAGCTCCCAAAGGAAAATTTTAATTTTTTTGGGATATTGATCGGACCAAATAGCACCAGTTGGGCCCTCGAATGAAATGGTGCCAATATCATAGCTGTTGTCAATCCAAGACTTTGTTGTGTACATCCCAAAGGGGCTCAAGCTTCCAAAGCCACTTGCATCTTATTGGGGAGACGGCACTGAAGCTTTTCATAAGTGACAACCACCTTATGAGCAAGCTCCCAAAGGAAACTTTTAATTTTTTTAGGATATTGATCGGACCAAATAGCACCAGTTGGGCCCTCGAATGAAATGGTGCCAATATCATAATTGTTGTCGATCCAAGACTTTGTAGTGTAGGGCCCAAAGGGGCTCAAGCTTCCAAAACCACTTGTCTTCTGTTAGTAGGAGTTGATGAGATACAAGCAAATTTGAGCGGACAGCTATTCTTCTGTTTCCAGGTCATTGAGATGTCTACGGGGATGAAGGTTCCACCCACCCTCCATCGAGTTCCATAGCTCGGAGACCATAGCATCTTTGGCAAGGGATAACGCAAATAGATTGGGAAAAGCAAACCTCAACGGGCTGTTATTCACCCATGAGTCTCTCCAAAAGGATATAGATCCCAAAGTAACAGCAACATATTGATCCACACAAGGTTGAAGGTAAGACAAGGCTTTCCATGGGCCCTTAGCAGTAGACATAGAACAGGAACCAGCCTTGTTGCCACATCTAGAGGTACCAAATTTACCAGCAATCACACTTCTCCAAAGAGCAGTTTTCTCCACCCTAAAACGGCAAATCCATTTTGCAAGAAGACCCTCATTCCTAAGCTTGAGATTAATGATTCCCAAGCCACTGAGAGATTGGGGAGAGGTATCTTTGTCACAATGGACAGGGTGCAAGTTTGATCCATCATCTTTCCCTTTCCAAAGGAAATGTCTATAGAGCTTTTCCATAGTAAGAGCCACCTTACTAGGGAGTTTGTAAAGAGAGAGAGAGGTAGTATGTAGGAAGATTACTCAGGGATGCTGGAATGAGAGTTAATCTCCCTCCTTTAGAAATGTAGGATGAACCCCAAGCCTTAATCCTTTGCTCAATTTTTTCAACCACCGAAGCCAAAAACGAAAGAGTGAGGCTTGCCATGGAGGGGAAGCCCAAGGTAGGAGAATTTGGCCACAAACCCACTTTGCACCCATATAAATCCGCAACACATTGGAGCTCATTAGCAGAGAGATTAATACCCATAATCTCATATTCTGATGATTAATGGATAAACCCGAGCAGACTCAAAAGAATCAATAACATTAAATAAGTTTTTAATAAGTGCATGGTCGTAAGTGGAGAAAAGTAGAGTGTTATCAGCAAATTGTAAGTGAGTGATAGTGAGCCTGTCCCTGCCCACCCTGAAACCCTATATCCTCCCATCCAAATCCGCAAGTGACAACATCCTGCTAAGGGTATCAATAATGATATTGAAAAGGAAAGGTGAGAGGGGATCCCTTGGCTAATACCTCTGGTGGCACCGATTTCCCCCTAGGACACCCATTGATGAAGATAGAGTAATTAGCAGATGGAATACATCCCATGATCCATTTTCTCCAAAGACAGCCGAAGCCTCTAGCTTGAAGGATGGAGTTCAAGAAAGCACAATCAACGGTGTCGAAAACCTTCTCTATATCAAGTTTGATAACAATGCCCTTCTTGCCCTTTCTATTCCACTCATCAATGAGCTCATTTGCAACGAGTGATGCATCAAGTATCTGACGGCCCTCAATAAAGGCTTATTGGTGCTCGGAAATAAAGAAGGGGTGAACACTCTTAAGCCTATTAGAGAGGACTCTCACCAAAATCTTGTAAACCCCGGTAGTGAGGCTGATCGGTCTGAAATCACCAACTCTCCAAGCATCAGCACGCTTGGGTACGAGACAAATATAAGTCTCATTAAGATTCACATTGACAATCCCTTTCTTAAAAAAAAAATCCTGGAACACCCTCAATATGTCGTTCTTAAGGATGTTCCAAGATTTTTTTTTATAGAACTCGACGGTATAACCATCAAGGCTCGAGGACTTGTTTGTGCCAAAAGCACAAACCGCACACCAAATTTCTTGTTATGTGAATGGAAATTCCAGCATCAGAGACTAATTAGTAAGGAGGGCCAAGCAAGAATGGGGAAAGCATGTAGATTGTCATTCTTTGTAAATAACCTGGTGTAAAAATTAAAAAAATTCATCAACAAAGTCTGGTTCCAAAAGAAGGCTCTCACCACCCGTGGAGATAATTTCATGTATGGTGCTTTGCCTCCTTTTAGTGGCCACAACCTAATGAAAGAAGCGGGTGTTTAGATTACCTTTCTTAAGCCGAATGGATTTGCACTTTTGCCTCCAAATGGTTTCTTCCTTGGCCACCACAGTGAGGAGTTGTGACTTGAGGCTTTTTTTCTGTTCCCTGTGGCTAGGCAGACTATCATTTGATTCCTCTAGGTCGTCCAACATAGTCATTTCCACCATGAGTTGATTTTTCTGAGTATGAATGCACCCGAAAGTGGGTTTGTTCACTCTTCCTGAACCTCTTTAAGACCTTTTAAATTGACAATTAAATCATGCCCTGGTCTGCCAATCAAAGGAGTATTCTTCCACCAATAATTAACTATGCTTTGAAATTCTCTGTGCCTCAGCCACATATTTTCGAAACGGAAAGGTGTAGCCATTCGTCCGCGCCATTGGAAAGTAAGATAGGGTAATGATCAGAGATGGGTCTTTCCAATCATTTTGATGTGGTATATGCAAATTTTTGTTGTATGCTATCAATAATAAAAAATATGTTTATAAGGGTGAAGACAAGGGTAATGTCTATATCCATACCATGTGTACAAGCCATTTTGTAAAGGAATGTTAAGAAGATCCACCATATCAATAAAACAGTTAAAAGCTTTCATACTCGCCAATTGAGGTCTGCCACTAGGAGTTTCTTATGACCATCAAGATACATTGAAGTCTCCTCCAAGGATCCAATTTCCAGTACAAAGGCCTTGGAGATCATATAGTTCCTGCCAGAAAAGGAGTCTATCTCTAGCACGAGATGGGCCATAAACATCAGAAAGCCAAAAAGGAAAACCATCAACCAAGTAAAAACGCAAGGTAATGGAGAAAAGACCTTTAATAACTTCTCCGGATACAAAGGAAGGATCATTCCACATGATGATGATACCTCCGAAGGGACTTTATGATTGTACAATCCACCTCTTCAAGCTTGGTTTCTTGAAAGATTACCACCATTGGATTGTGTTTAAGAATAAGATTTTTCACCACCACTTGTTTTTCTCGGGCGTTAATACCTTGCACATTCCAAGAGAGAATTATCATTTAGTTGATGTCGACCCACCAGAGATAGCCTTGGAGGAGACCTTTTCATAGTTGATAGATGAAAATAGCCTCTTTAACTCATTTATGCCACTTGTTTGTTTCTGAGTTCGTTTGACTCTTTTAGAGGATGAAGGTATAGCCATGATGCACGAGTTGTGCTCCAAAAGCCAAGGTACCACAATCCTTGCTTCAGATTTTTTTTTTCCTTCTCCATTAGCCTTATACAACTCTATACAACTCTGGGATTCATTAAAATTTAAGTACATCCAAGAGCTATGGTTTTCCTTTTCCTATCCTGTGTAAATTATATTGTCAATGAAAGGAGATTTAATTTAGCAATCAAAGGATTCATCAAAATATTCAAGTAGATCACCTTGTTTGAAACACCTAGGGCCTAGCCATAATTTTCTAATGAGGTCAAAGATAACTTGTAGAAATACAAGTTATTTTACCTCTTTTATCCAAAAAAATTAAGAAAAATCATGGACAGTGCGACAGAATTGGTAAGAAATTCATGATTTCATTATATTATGCAATCGCATGTATACAACATCTCATAACCCTTAAATTATAAAATTGTGCTTTTTGAAATGCAGAAATCCTATCATGCGATCAACAGTTCATTGCGGAAGAAATTCCTATGCATAGACTCATGCGATAGAAGAAAGGGAATGTGACATGACGCATAGGTGGTGGAAGTCAAATCAAAGACCAAGTTGGTAGCTGATAAGAAAGGTTCACAGTAGAGCCAATGAACTTCTGACGTGAAGCAGACAGCACGTCAAGATATGGAATTTAATGCATGTCGTCAGAATAATCATTAGTGAGAGCTACAGAAAAGAAAATTGTCCTATTGTCCTATTTCTAAGCAAATTACTCGCAAATCAAAACTAGAGGTGGTTACTCGCAAGTTCATTGGCTAAATTCATTAGTGAGTAATTTGTATACCCATGGTTTGTGCATTTACTTTGGGAACGTTATTGAATATGTGCCTCAACCCTAATTCATCCCTTGGAAAACTTCATCGCATTGCATAAGTTGCTTCCATTACGATGGTGATTTCCAACGCATTCATCAGCTTTCATTTCAACAATTAGGAACATAAACTCATTGCCTTTATTTAACAACAAATTAGCGTCAAGATTGAAACAATAGTGTCATCGCATCAATAGCAAGCAATCCCTGCGTTCGACCCTAGACTCACCAGGCACCTAGTTAGATTTACGATTGGATTTAATTAGGCAAAACAATGTATTCTTGAAGGCATCATAGAGCATTTAACCATCACATATATCAAAAAGCATCAGTCGACCATTTATAATAATTGAATAATTTACCAATTACTATGGAGAGAGATCCCAAAATCCATATTCTCCATTTAGCCCCAAAACCTTTATTACTCATCACATCATCTAGGAAAACCCGATTCACTTTATTGCAGGCCTTTTCATAATGAAACTTCCACAAGAAACCCTTCTTTCCACCCTTTTGAAGAACACAATTAGACTCAAAGATCTTTTCCACTCGGAATCAAACAAATTGAATCCAACAAAGTAGGCAAAGAAGCAACGTCCATAACCACTCTATACGACAAAGGTCAAAAAAACCCAAAAATTAAGCAAAGCAAACCCCTTGAGGAAGATTGGCCAAAGCCAACAAACACCTCTCCGAGGGCAACAAAAGGTAAACAAAATGTTAGAGCTACAGAAAAGATGAAAGATGTGGTTTACAAGAAGACCAGAAAACCCTCTTTGAACAACATGAGGACTAGACTCAAAGATCCCTTCCACCTTGGATTCAAATCAACTGAATCCAACAATACAAGTAAAGAAGCACAGTCCACAACCTCTCTATGCAAGAAATTGAATCCAACAAAGTAGGCAAAGAAGCAACGTCCAGAACCACTATATACGAAAAAGGTCAAAAAAAACCCAAAAATTAAGCGAAGCAAACCCCTCGAGGAAGATTGGCCAAAGCCAACGAACACCTCTCCAAGGGCAACAAAAGGTAAACAGAATGTTAGAGCTACAAAAAAGATGAAAGATGTGGTATACAAGAAAACTAGAAAACCCTCTTTGAACAACATGAGGACTAGAGATTTGAATCCAACAGAGCAAGTAAAAAAGCACAGCCCACAAACCTCCCTATGCGAGAAAGGTCAACAAAAACCCAAAAATTAAATGAAGCAAACCTCCAACAAAGATTTGGCCAAGGCCATCAAGCATCCCTCCAAGGGAAACAAAAGGTAAGGACAAGGAAACACGACGCAAGATAGGTTTATTGTAATTGTTTCCCTCTGTATCGCTCGTACAAAACTTGAAGAAGAAAATTAAATTTTTGGTGTAACAATATGTCAATATTAGCTATCTTCTCAATCCCCCCTACCACCTTTCTACAGGTATGAATTTTCTAATAGTAGACATGTTTTCCAACCAAGGATTGAACGTAGTTAAAATATAAGAAGCATGGATATGAACATGCAATATGACATGGACACGGCGACACATCAATTTCCAAAAAAGTAGGACATAGATGCTTTTTTTTTTTTTTTTTTTTTTTTTGCATTGTTTAATATATTATGCAGTATCTAACCTCCTATATTCTTTTTTTATATTTACTTTACTTATATATATTGTCATATTGACCTGGGGAGAAGAAAAATTTATCTTAAAGTAAATTGTATTATTATCTACAATTAAAAGTGATTACCAAGATATGAAAAAATAACAATAAACAAACAAAAGAAATCCAATATATATGTACATATAGTGATGCAACTAATGGTGGTCCTTCCACAACAAAAAAAATTCTTCTAGATGTGGAGATGGGAATATCAATTCAAAATAAAACCAGTACCCCACACACAAATAACAATAGCTTTTCAAGGATGGGGACGATCCTGCTCTCACTCTCACAACTCTGATGGCGAGATCAAAGATCCCTTCCCACCAAATGGGTGTTATGGGTTATTTCAAATGGGAAAAAACCTTCAATCTTTCTAAACTAGTGCTTCATCTCCTCCTTGTTCAATCAATATTTTTTTTTATAAGAAACATTTCATTGATAAATGAAATAATCGAAAGAGGTACACAAAAGATTACAACGAATCCCAAAGTAATATGAGGAGAAGACAACCCCAACGATGATAAAAGATGAATATAAGAGGAAGGGGAGCCTATACAAAATGGTCAAATACAACTAAAAAGATACAAAAGATACTCCTTAAACAAAGGCAGATAAACGAGCACGTTGTTGATGAAACGCCCAAAAAAGAAGAAGATCTAAGTTTGTAAAAGTCCCATGGCCAAAAGATCGATTAAAGAAAACGTGACTTTATCCATGAACTGATACCGATGTGCGGGGTTGATAAGAGTAGACTCGAGCAGATGCATAATCTTCTCTAAACTGAGCTTTTGTTTTTTTGTCATTGGAGATGAAACTTTCTAGATTCCGAAGTTCTCTCATTCCTTTTTTTCTTTGAAGATAACCGGTTGGATTATTTTCTAGTAGGGATCGCCTTTATACAGAGGCCTAGTTCATTAAACCATGGGGCCAAGGCATCAAGTGAGGAGTTGGGTCGAAAGATCTATATCGATTTTGAGGATAATGATCAGACCATTCTTCTCCTATGTGCTATGAAGGAGAAAATGGCATTGGGCTACATAGAAATGCATCCGTGTCAGCATCTGATGGCAACGGTAAGATGGTCGTGGAGTGTTTGCCAGGGAGAAAAATAGTGCGCTTGGTAAAGGAAGAGGGGTCGATGTAGTTGGTTTTTAAGGAGGGGATCAGGTTGGCATCTGTTGAAGGCGCTCCTTGAGAAACATTGCTCAATGGAGGGAGCAAGGTGGCTGATGTTCAATCAATATAACGTTATTTCTTCGATCATTTAGGGTTTTATAGGTTTGACTCCTTTTTTAAGCAAGTTAATACCTTTCTTTTCCGGGCATGTCGAAAACGTGTCTTGGACGTTTCCCAACATGTTCGAAAATTAAAAAATAATTAAAAAATAAAATAAAATAATAAAAAAAGCAAACACTTTATTTCATGTGTTGAACACGTGTCTTACATGGACACTTCCCCAATATTTACACGTCTATGCTTCCTACATGATAGAGAGGTCTTAGACTTAGTCTTCCAGCAAAGTAAGAACTTCCAAGATCATTGTTTGAGGGGAGGGGTAACACACTAAAGCTAAGGGCATAAACGGCTCAAAAAAGCTTATGTGCAGAAAGTATGGAGGATTCAAGCTAGCTCATATGCAAATTCCTTTTACCATTTAATTTTTATTCAATCTCTACTTTTGGTTAGCTTTTATCTCCTCAAAAAAAGAATTGCAAATTAGGTTGGTCAGTAGGAGCTCAAAAGTGACTAAAAGTGCTGGATCCAAAGCTTCCAAATATTAGTGTAGTGACTATCATATAAAGAAATGAATGAATAATGATACTTGTGATCAGCTTTAGAGGCAATATCCTTGTCCAAATAGAATATCCAAATATTGGGCTCAATGCAAGAGGTCAAGAAAGTATGTAGAAGACTTGATTCCAAGGCATCCAGCCTCTTGAACAAATTGGTGCAACCAAGAGGGTTATTTCAATGTTGGCTATTTCGTGAGTTATGGAGGGAAAGACTGATGACAGAATAACCACTGGGAATAGAGAAGGCATGGACAATATTTTGGAGACCGTTTATGGCTTCTTGTGGTCCTCTCTTTAGTGTGAAAGTTTTATATTTTCCCCCTCTTAAAATTTTGAAAACCATCAATACAATTTCTATCATAACTAGAGTTGGACACCTGATTCCCCTAGTTTTTGTGTTCACTCTTTTATATTGAAATCTGTATTTTATCCAGAACTTTTTGGTAAGACCTTAGATATACCAAAACCAATAATTGTCTTTGACTCCACCACAATCATCCAATATCATATGATACAAGCTACTGATTAAACCCAACCAGACCACAAGTATGCCAAACTCTGAAGCATTCAATAGTCCGTTTAACAAATGGTAAAAAAAAAAAAGTAAAGTATGATTATCTAGCAAAATCAGTAACTTACGACACAAGAGAATAACCTTAAACAAACCAAACTCTAGAGTCGTAGTTAGATCCTTTATTTTTCTAGCTAGGGTCGAATCCATGTAAATTCTAGTTCAATTTCACTCCATCTCGCCTATCTATTGGGGGCGGGAATAGAATGAATCCATGAGTCACCCCACCCAAAATGAAAATTAAAAATATAAAAATCCATCCTTTAAATGGTAAAAGAAAAATAAGAAGGAATAGGTATACAAAAATGGGCAAAGAGAAACCTCAAGCTCTGCAGATTTCATAGCTATAGGGATGCAGATGAGAACGATGCCGGCCATGGCAATGGCAGTATTGCGTTTCCAATGCTTGGGCCGGCAATAAGGTCCTCCGCTCATGCTCCAAACCTTAGCCCTAAAGTCCCCATGGGCTTCCCCATGTACATGTTCACCTCCTCCCATGGTTGCAATGCCCTTTGAAACTGGAGATCAGAATGGGGGTCAAAACCAAAATCATAGTTCACAAATTAGCAATCAACTAAGATCCATATATACGTAAGGAANAAAAAAAAAAAAAAAAAAAAAAAAAAAAGCAATCAAATTAGAGAAGTGAATCGGGAAGAGATGAATTTCGGTTCTTGAACCGAATTGCTTGCTGAATCTGTATCCCAGAAATCTATACTTTTAATGAAATTAGAAACTGATTAATGAAATTAGAGGTGGAGCAACCAAAAATGGTCCAAACAAGTTTGAAACTGATCGTTGAAATTAGAAACATAACAATCATGAAATAACAAGTTTGAAAGGGATTTGCAAACTGAAGATTAAGAGAAAAAAAATGTGTGAAAATTTTACCCTTTGTTGCGAGTTGCTGCCTTGAAGATTTGAAGAAGCTGACCGGCTATGGCGAACTTGATGCTTTAGTGCGTGAGTGTGGAGAAGAGATGACTGCACTTTTTTTTTTTTTCCTTCTTTTTCTCACTTGGGCCGGTGGGCTGTAATGGGCTTTTTTTTTCATCTGCCTCAAGTATAGCTTCAAGGTTTCTGGAAAGTCGGCGGCATAATTTGATTCGAGTCTCAATCAAATTAGGGCGTTCAAATCACTAAAAAAATCCGAATATTTCGAATTATCCAACTAACTATAAGAGTTGGATTGAATTAATTTTATTTTTTATTAGATTAAGTTAAATTTTAATATTTTTTAGGTTAGATGGAATCTCAGTTGAATAATTTTGATCTCAATTGATTCAACCCAACTTTTATATATATATATGATTGAAGACAAGGATAGAGGATCCCAGGATAAGTAAAAATCTTTTTCAATTGTCTCAATAACTAAACTAGATCATAATGACACATAAATATATCTGTATTGAAAAGAGTGCAGTTGTTGGTCTTTAGTAGAATGCCCAGCAGTTAACGGATGGTGGATCTCGTGACTAAAGAGTTTAGTCATTATTCACGTACTGTTGAAGCTTCAAACTACAGGTCCATAAGGTCCCCTTGGTAGTTCAATGGGTTCAAATTGAGAATCAGTTAGTTTGAAGTATTCAAATTAACAAGAGGAAATTCGATTATATGTGATATAATTGGTATGATGTATGAGATACATTAATTTGAGGTATTAATATAAATATGATTTATATTAAATACTATAAAATAGAAAAAGAACTATGGTTTATATGTTTCATATGATGAAATATTAAAACTATAAATTATAAATGCAATATGATAAGTTGGTTATCATATTTATTTATAATATATTAATTATATGATAATTAATTCTTTTTCTCTAATAACCAATTGAGTGGGAGGCTATTAGAAGTTTTATGGTAACTGTGAGATAAAAGAAAAATTGTTTTCCAAATTTAGTAGTTAATCCATTCGAAAAATTCTCACGGAAAAAGGCTATCAAGTGAAAATTGTTTTTACTGAGCGATAGCCGTTGAGAGTCTACCCAATCGTTTAGAGTTGACTATACGATAGTTATTTAGTTGATCGTTGCTACACGATCGAGTAGCAAAGTCTATGCGATAGGCTTCATTTACTATACGATCGAGTACATTGTCTATGCTATAAACAGTGTTTCATCTCCCACTTACTCGATCGTATACCTCCTCTCTTCCTCAAGCCAATATCATACGGAGCCCACAACTCCTGGATTCTCACACCGAGAATACCAAGGTAACACTTTTGGTGGTGTCCTTACTCTGTTCGTGAATCGAGTTGGACTCGATTGGGTTCGAGGAGCATCAAGTTGTTCGTGTTGTTGGTGTTCTGTTCGTTGCGTTCGTGTGTTGTTGTTGGACGCATTGGAGACTGATCGAGGGATTCTTGAAGAATGGTTCTTCAAAGTTACGCACACTCTATCCCTTGAATCTCTTGTAGCATGTTGTAATTTCTATTGATGCATAATCTGTTTGTTTCCGGTTAGACTGTAATTGGTTATGTTCATTTGGAATGAAATTTGGAACGATCCACTTCCGCTACTCATGGAGATCCCCGTTTGTGATTTCCTTCAATTGGTAACATGTTTATCTTTTTATATACTATATAGAACATTGTTTTTTGTTTCTTTAAAAATGGAATTTCAAGATGCAAGGCATTCACACACTTCTACTCGGGATTTAAACCCTACATAAAAAAATGAAGTATTCAAATCCTTCTCTTGCCTTAGTATTTGTAAGACCACAAAGATCCAAATGTATAAGTTCTAAGAGTTTTTTGGCTTTATGACTTTTTCTAGTACAAGGACTTTTAGTCATTTTGCCTTCAAGGTATGACTCACATACTGGTAAAGAATTTTCTTCTAACTCACTTAGAAGTCCATTCTTAACCAACCTCTCAATTCCATTAAGATTTATGTGACCTAATCTTAGGTGCCAAAGTTTGAAATTTTCTTTAGGAGAAAACTTTGTCTTTTATTTTGAGCTATAATAGTTTTGAACAATTCAGTATTAAGAAGGCCCTTTGATGCTAACTGTCTTAGCACATAAAGGTTACTTTTGAGAGTTGCATAACAAATTTGAACACCATGCTCGTAAATAAACACTTTATTTACAATATATTTTAAGGTATAATTTCATTATGACAAACATTTTACAGAAATCAAGTTCTTCTTCAAACCAGGAACTACAAATACATTATCCAACAATAAATAACATTTTTGTAAAATTAACTAGAGCCCTCTCACTGCCACAGCTGAGACGACGTGTCCAGTTTCAACACACATCTTCATCTCCCCAGTCGCTAGCTTCCGCCAGGAACTAATTCCCTAAAAGGAAGAACAAACATGATTAGTGACACTTGAATCTACTATTCAGGCAAAATCATCATTCTCCACCAAACAAGTTTTCAGAACGAGTAAATCATATTTATCTTGTTTGGTCTTCTTCTTTTCTGCCAAATATTTGAGACAATTCCTCTTCCAATATCCCTCTTGGTTGCAGTGGAAATAGATTCCTTTAGCAACCTTGGCGTTCTTGCCCTTTTGAGCAGTAATGGGGTTAACTTTCCCCTGACCTCCTCCCTTTTTCTTCAACTTTTTGGTGCCGGAAGAAGAAGGTGCAAACTTCGTTCCAGAGGTCAAACCTTTATAGAACTTTTTTTAGAACGAGATAACATTTGCCTCACCCTTCTGTTCCTTGACTTTCATCAAGGATTAGTATGTCTGCAGCTCATTTAGGAGGGTGGTCAGTGTAGGGATCAAATTTCGAGTGGAAGCATTAGGATCGCCTTGCATTCAGGTTTTCCATTTTATATGAAACAAAAACAACATGCTAAACAGAACAGAAATAAGATAAACACCATACATTAAATTCTACAACATGCTTTATGAAGGAGTAGCAAAAAGGAAGAACTGTTCTTACCTTTGTAGACTCCCGAACTCCTTGATATTCTTCTTGATCTTCACATGAACGTGTCCTCAACGATCACAGAAACTACCATAAAAATATCTTGTTATTCTCTTAGAAATTCCAAGAGTTGGATGAATGGTCTCCAACCCTTGGAAGATGAAGAGATAAAGAAATTGTAGAAAGGAATTGTAGAGAGGAAAATCTTTTGTGAAGGCTATGGTAAGTTTTTCATAAAAACCACACTTGTCCTAAATAGACTAATAAGATGATTATACAAGGAGAAAAGTTTACCCCTTCTCCAAGTAACTCCCTTTTTACCTTTGGTGCCTATTATTTAAATAAATCTTTATTTAAATTGACACATTAATTAAATAACCATACATTAAATCTAATTTGATATATATGGTTAATTAATTAATATATATAAACATCATATGTTTATATTGTTCTACCTCTCTATTATTACTCAATCACTTAATTAACCATTAATTAATCAATTAAGTAACTATATTGAATCATATTTAACATAGTCTTAATTAACATATAAATATCACATATTTATATGTATACATATCTTTAGGAATCTAAGTCATATAAATCTAATATTTGAATCTCATTCAAATATAACTCTCTTACATAATTTGAATTATAGATCACATCTATAATTAATTATATATTAATCTCATCAATATACAATTTCCTTAATTGATTTGAACAATTCAAATCATTCCTCATTAATGTCCTTTAGTGAATTAACAAGGGGACCTTATGGACCTACAGATTGGAAGCTCCAATAATATGAGATTAATTGGCTAAACTCATTAACCAAATTAATCAATATTCGTTAACTGTGGGTACACTCCACTAAAGACCCACAACTGCATCTTCTCACTGTAGATATATTTATGTGTCCACGGATATAGGCCAATAGTCGCAAGTTAATCCTTCACGAGTGTTCGTAACATCAATTGGGTCAAATTACTGTTTTACCCTTGGGTTACCTCTGTATCCTTACGTATTAATGCTTCTCTAATGAAAAACTTGTTTTTGATCCAACCATTAAATAGAAACCCCTCTCGGGCCAATGAGAGGCCAGGACCCTTTGTTCAAGTCCCAAAGATAACACTTAAGGGAACACTCATCTACTTACCCTAAATTCGGGAATGAGTGAATTCCATCTTATAATATTATGTTCCTAGCTCCTCACTCAGTCTTGTCCTCAAAATGGTAGGCTTATTGAGTCGGCAAATTGACCACTTTCACCCAAACAAATTATAAGACAATCCTTCGTGAACAGGAGTTCATAATATACTTAATATTAAGACTAAGTTGCCTATGTCATTCTATTGGAATAGAAACCTAACTAGTCAATGGTGTTACATCTAGTGGTTACTACTTCGCGGTTCGATTTTATGCAAACTCTTGCATAGAACACCTCTACTCGCATTTCACCTACACGAATGCGTTGGTTCATTTCATTTGTATCAAATATAAAGTGAGTTGTATCCATAGTGTTACTGATGACAAGCAGAAATGCATGTCATCTTAGGCCTTTTACTTAGAATTATGAAGGTTGTTAGGAAGAAAATGTGGCAATTATGTTAGGAATTCACGAGAAAATGAGCTTGCGTCGATCAGCATGTCGAATCTCAGCCAACTCATTATTTTGCGTTAGCTATACGTTCAATGTTCTATTTTTGTGGCTAATGCAGGAAATGAACGCAAACGTGAAAACTGGACCACCGCATAGACAACCGTATGTGGAGAAACACTCCATCGCAAAGGCAAACGTATCGATCAACGCATGGATGTTGCGGTAATCAGCCGTATGCGTCCATCGCATGGGAGTTACGCTCATCAAGCGATTGCGGTCATCATGTAAAGTTGCGGTATGAAGCGAATACGACCATTGAATGATTGCGGCTACGCAACAACGCATTCTAATGGGATCAACGTAAGGTAGGTGGAATGAACGGATCAACACATCTACCTCGAGAAAATCCAAAGTTGATGCTGACATTTCACCTACCATGTCGTTAATGGCAGAGGTTCAGAAAGGACTAACGCGCCAAACGTCAGACTTAGAGTAGTCCAATTAATGTTGTCGATGACCCAGGCTCTATAAATAGAAGCCAATGAGCAGAAATTCGATCATCCAGGGACTGTCTCTTATACACATCTAGATGTGTATAAGAGACGACCCAGGCTCTATAAATAGAAGCCAATGAGCAGAAATTCAAGGAATCGAAGGTTTTCGCTTGAGGTTCGCCTAGGGCGGATCCTTGTGATCTAGAAAAAATGCGTGAAAAGATGCTGAGAGTTCTTCACCTCCTTCATCCATTCCGAGTAACGATCGGAGCCTTCGACCGGAAGAGTCAGTTCCTCCGCCCATCTATGGCACCACCGGCAACCTTGACGCACATCCGTTGGAAGCAAGTCTTTGCTTCCAGCCGGTCATTTCTTTTTCCTTTCTTTTCTTATATTGTATTGTATGACATTTTGTGATTAAGGAATTAATACAATTTTCTTTCAATGCATTTCTTTGTTTCCTTCGACTCCCTCTCCATCTTCTTTGCTTAGCATTTTTACTTTCATTGCAACACTTAGTGAGATTGCTTGGGTATTGCATACTTAGTCATGTGGATTAAAGATATGAAGCATGTAGCAACCTACCGAGAGGTGTGCATTGTGCGAGTGTGTGAGTAACCTTCTTGCTTAGTGTGAAGCTACGGCAACGCCTGTCTATAGGCTAACACATTGCTTGTTTATGAGTAAAGTCAGCAACAACCAACTACTCGAGAAGGTAAGTGATTGGTCGCATTAAGCAATGTATGCATTGTTCACTAGAGATAGGAATAAGCTTAGGTCAGCCAAGTTCATGCGATTACCTTATTCTATGAGCGCATGATTCATCATTTAGGCATACTTGAGAGAGTAGTCTAAAACCCAAATCTAAAACTTGAGAGAGCGGATTTGGAGCGCATAGACAAGAACGGGGAACATAGAGATAAGCTCCGTTTGTTAACCTGCATCGCATGCACCCTAGGAATAGGAATGATATTATGTGGTCGCCTTATTTGCGTGTGTGTCATTTTGTCATTGTATAAATAAGAATAGAGGTTTGTATGTAGGTCCTATAGACTTATCGCATATATCGCATGCGTTCTAGCATTAGAAGCCGTAGCATTCGCACCGAGAGGTGGTTTACTATTGTATGTGTGTTGCATGATCGCATGGCTTGCGTTGACTAAGGTTGTCTTTGCGGTCACTCTTAAGGGTTGCAATGAAAACATCTTCGCATTTTATCTATTTTCCCATTCATTTATTTCATGTCAAATGTTGTCGTATCTTTACCTCTCATGCATATTCTCATTGCATTGTCTGTTAGATAGGAGTAGGAGTAGGATTAACTTAACAACCCCTCAAACATTCTTTTATTTAACCACCGCATGCACATCACCACATACATATAGCTACAAGTCCCTGTGTTCGACCTCGGATTTCCCGAGAAACTTGTGTTCGCATTATACTTGACGTGAACGCAAGAAAACTTGTGACAGAATGCATGGTCATTGCATACATTTATTAACGCATATTCATTCCAACGTATGAGCATTGATGCATGACTATCAACGCATATCTTAAGAACATGTATCGCATATCGCGTCCACGGGATTTTGGTTGTCGAGTAAAATTGACTTCTAATTTCCCGCCATCAGTTACCAGGATAAGGTACCCAACCTTATCCCTATACTATAGACCCTTTAGGTTGTATATTGAACATTGATCCTTGTATGTCTCCACATATTGTTCAAGACTCATAAGACAACCTTGGAGGTTAGTTTATTGGATTTAGAGTTATCAAGACAAAATAAAATATAAAAATCAATAATATTTATTGAAATGACATTCATAACTCTTTATTGATGATGTAACGCAATCAATAACATTTATTGAAATTACATCGATAACTCTTTATTGAAGATAGTTAATTAATTACATTTACTATCTATGAGTTTTAGGGCATAAAATCCAACCGTCAGATTGTAGTCAAGCTTGTTCATAATAATATTGCTACTGAACTAAAGGAAACTCTCAGGTAGAGTCTCTAGCATAAAGCTAACCTAATTGACTTTGTTGATGACAGACCCGTTCATCTCCGTCACGTTAAAGTGGACTATCACGTTCAGAACATGTTCACAAACAGAGGCCCCTTCTTTCATAGGTGCATTCAAGATGTGCTTAAGAGCGTCATGACGGAGCTGTGTGGACCGATGTCCAAACATGTCCCTTAATGAATCTATGATCTCACGAGCTATGACCATTCATGTTTCTTAGCCAATACTTCAGATAAGCTGGCCAAGATATAGCTCGGACATTCTTATTCACCTTGACCCATCTGTCATGCACATCCCGAACATTTCAAGATGCTCCAGCATTGGGTACTTGAGGACATTCCTCAATAAGGATGAACCTCAAGTCATCGATTATTAGCATAGTGTTAATTGAGTTTTCCTAACTAATGTAGTTTTCACCAGTTAGTTGATTAACTTTTTGAAGGTTCAAAGTAGCACTAATCATTTCGAAGTTTGCTGAAACCATACAAATTATTTATATTAGTTATTAAGGAATTATCCAATTCAAACCAATCAATTTAGCAAAAATCTAATGTATCCTAAGTGACATCTATTTTGTAATGATGCTTCAGTGGTTCAGGATAAAAGCCACCGTAGGGTGACCAGTTACCTCTTCACTGAATTAAGACATTGTCAACTAATAATTACACCACAATAACTCTTATTCCTATAATGTTAGTCACCATTGTTCGGTCCAAAATTCATTAACTTACTTAACAATTTCTTGTATGTAACTCTTCATTTTAGATTCTAGAGTTCTGTCCAATAAGCCAACCGTAGGAAAAAAATGAATTGGGGCAAAAACTAAAGCAATCCTATCCATTTCCAGAGGTTGAGTTAAAACTCATGCAAACATCATTCGTAGAGGGACATAAGCAAAGGTTCCTCGAGGCCGAGCATGAAAGTTTACTGCAAATTAATGAAGGAGACCGTGGGATGTGTTGATACATATCTCTCTCCCACTTACTATAAACACTCTCTCCATTCACCTTGTTATTCACCTATGCAATCACCATCCGTAGGGGGACACAAGCAAAGATGCCTCGAGGTTAAGCATAGATCTCACGATGTGGACTTTTAGGGAGAAACGTGAAAGAAAAATTGAAGTGTCATATACATCATTTTTTCTCCTACTGAGTGTTTTACCTAGGGTTGATTAACTTAGGAAAATTTCGGCTAATAATTTTTACTAATTGATTGGTAACTTTGTCCAATGTAACAATTACATTGATAGTTTAACAATGTTGATTAATGTTTATTAAATATTTTAATAAACTTTAATCACTCATTGTATGCTTATAAAAAATTTATCTAATTCATCTTCTAGGTCCTTTTCGAGGTAAGGGTATTTCGTTTCTGTCAACTTAAGACCCCCAGCCTAAACAGAACATTCTTTAGACAAAGGTCGATAGATAAATTTGTTATAAATTTAATTTTTTTTATTTGAATCTAATTTAATCATATTAAAAGAAATGAAAAGATTAAACCTATTTCTAATCATATTAGGAATATTGTGAACATAGGTCTAAAGTGAAATCAATTTAAAACTATTTAAAAAAGATTTATCCTATTTTTGCATGCAACTCTTTATTATAGATTTTAATTCTAATTTTATTTTAACTTATAACAATTATAAAGTTTAATGAAACAACTAAAACCTATACATACTTTAAAAAAATTATAACAATTATAATTTTACTAAAGTGGTGTCATGCTTCATGCATTCCATTTTCATTACTACATACATAAAATTAATATAGTAAGGTAATGAAAATAAAAATAACATACATCCATCGATCCATACTATATATTATAATAGTTATGATATAAATGATGCATGGACATGTTATTAATGCATGCTATCATATAAATGATGCATGATTTTACTTTTCATTAATAATATAACTCTTATATTATAAATGCATAAACATGTTAATAATTTATACAACTATAAAATATAATGTTTATATTAAATATGATGCATGAATAATGTTTATCGTAAGGTGAGATTTTCAAATAAAACTATATGACATAAACAATGTGACATATATATAATTTAACCATACATCAAATGCAAAAATTAAATTAAACAAAAAATTGGACCGGATTTTGGCACCCCTAAAAAAATTAATTAAATTAATTTATATTAATCTAATTAATAAAATAAATAAATGTTGCTGAAAAACAAAACAAAACAAAACCAAGCTCGAACCCATGACCTCACGAACAGACTCACACGTGCCTTCAACATCGGAGCGTCACAATGCTGTACTCTAGTGTTGCTACGCTACGGAAATGATTTTCGTTCCGCTTCGCGTCGGAGCGTCGTGATGCTAGGGTACAGCATCGCGATGTTGCGACACAAAATGCCTCTGTACAGCTTAGAACTTGCACCGAATTGCTCCATTTTTTATCCCGATCCTCAACAACACTTTCCAAAAATGAGACTCGGACTTATAGACTCAATAGCAGTAAGATAAACGTCCAAAACAACGAGTCCTTTACAACTTTAATTAAAATTAAAGTGACAAATTCTAAGGTACCAACATTAAAAAAAATGCCCAATTGCAAAAACCACATTCATAATGCAGAAACATTCATCATATTCATAATGCAGAATGAGAAATCTCACCTAAACTATGATTTTCAAATCAAATTGGAAAATTAAAATCGCAAGATTTGGCTCTGATGCCAATTGAAGGGATTGAATCCTAAGTGGAAACATGTGAATGCCGTACGATTCAATTTTCAATTTGAAACAAAACAGTAGTAACAAAGAACTAAATTCATAAGATAAACATTCTAAAAAATAACATGCTTAAAGAGGATAAAAGAAAGAGAATTCTACTCACCCTTGAAGAATTACGTTCTTCTCGCTTCCTCTCCCGATCCATTGCACGAGATCGATCCTTCCCCGGTCTCACCAACACGAAAATGTAGTAGCAACAAAGAACCCGAACACCACCAGAGGGCTTCCTCGTTATTCTCTAGGATGAGAAGCGAAGTGGAGTTGTGGGCTCGCTATAGATCAAATTTGGGAGAAGAAAGATGGAGAGAATTTTGATGAGAGAATCACAGTCTTCACATAGAGTTTTTTATACTCAAGGTTAAACGTAGGATGAAACAGATGAAGAATAAAAAATCACTCCGTGAACCAAAAACATGGAACTCCTTTCACGTCCTTTGAAAGATTAAAGGAGGGAAGTTATAAAATAACTCCCTCTCAAATTTAAAATTCAAAATAAATTAAAAACCATAATTTGAATTTTAAATAAAATATATAATAACCAACTTTATTATATATTAATATTCAATTGTATATTATATCATATATAACATATAACCTGTAGTTTATTTTATATCACATATAATATAACCTAATCTCTCAATTAACCTATAATATTAATGTGAATCATATTCATACTAATTTTGACTTATAGTTTTTATATAAATTATATCCATATAATTAATATTCGAATCACATTCAAATATTTATTTCTCTCATTAAAATTTTATATTATAATGTATCCTATACATTATATTAATTATATCTCATATAATTAATTTCTTCAATTAATTTGAACAATTCAAATTAATCCAAAATTAATTCGATTCTTATTAATCCTAATTGAGCTAACGAGGAGATCTTATGGACATATTGATTGAAGCTCCAATGATACTCGATTAATTAATCACATTCTTTAATTAAATTAATCAACATTCATTAACTACCGGTTACTCCACTAAAAACCGACAGCTTCACTCTTCGTACTATACATATATTTATGTGTCTATTTGATATAACTAATTAACCGTGCGTTGACCCTTCACAAATTGTTTGCAAGTACACTTGGGTCAAAATTACTGTTTTGTCCCTGTAGTTACAATTAACTTTTTAAGTACCAGTGATCCCTCTAATGAACAATTAGTTATAGTCAAACTATAACCGAACACTCCTCGGGTCAGGAGACAGTGTGGTGCCACATTGTTCAAGCCCCGGAATCAGCCCTTAAATGAGTAATTTCTCTACTTACCCTAACAGAAGGGAAAAAGTGAATTCCTTTTTGTGTAGCTGCATTAGCTCCCTAATCACACGAATCCCCAACTGATAGGCTTATTGAGTTAGTGAATCTGACCACTTTCACTCATATAAATCAAAGGACCACCTTCATAGATAGGAGTTCACAACTTACTCACATGTCTCCACATGAATGATCAGGATCCAATCATTTGTAGCACTTTACAACAATTGTAACAACTACAAATTCTGCCTATCTATAGTGTCACAAGGATAAAGTACCCAGCTTTTCCATCTACTACAAACTGTTCAGGTTATCACTTAAACAGAGTCTATCTGTATGTCTCCACATACATGTTTAAGTTACAATAGATAACTTAGGATCTTAGTTTATTGGTTTTTAGGTTAATGGAACTAAATATCGAATAAAATACCTCTTATTTTATTAGATAAATAAAATGTTTATATAAATACAATTACAAACTATAAGACCATGAGATTTAGGATATCAACCCCATTCGTTTTATCTCAAAGCCCATTAAAATCAAAATTTAAAATAATAAATTAAATAAAATTATAAATTTAGTTACATCTCTATTTCAAAATTAAAAAAAAAACAAATATTCTTCTAATTTTTTAGTTTATTTTAAACTTAATTATATTAAAATAATTAAAATGACAACTCTGAACTAATCTAAAATCTAATGATGGATGAAATAAAAAAAAAAATCACAAACTTAATATATATAAATCTACACTTCATCCTCAAACTTCCTAAATTTGCACTCTAAACATTGATTTTTTAAACTCAGACTTCAAAAACCGCACTCTAAACATAATTTTTTAAACTCAGGTTATCTAAACCTCCCATCTAATCTTCAGACTTAACATATATGGGCTTAAATTCGACATCAAATGTCCCCTAAATATATTTGGTAGCTTTCAAGCGAGAGTCTCGCAAAATATAAAAGAATTTATAACTGATGCTTAGATTTGTCATATAGCATTCGTTATTAATTTATTTCGATGGTTGTGAGTTGTTTGCTAGTTGATACTTTTTTTTTTCCTACTGCGTTTTTGTTAATTATAATGTATATATCTTTTTAAATGGTGATATTTTTAGTTAATTGTAATGTATATATATCTAAGATTATTTTATTGGTAGATATCCACTTATGATTTAATTTTTATTTTCGAACGATCTCTTAATTTGTGGAAGTTCCTTTGGTTTAATTTTCATTTCATATTTGTTTTGATTACTCTAATTCAAGATTTAAATCTGATATTTTTTAGGGGTATTTTAGTAACTTGATAAATATTAATTAAATTATGAAAGAAAAGGTTTGGATATTGAATAACAAATTCTTTTGATTATATTTCAAAATTGGTATTTAAATTTGACCATTCCTCTACTTATCCCAAAGGAACACATGGGTTGTGGGCTGCTGATATTGGGCTAATGGTCTTATATCGAGTTTTTGTGTAAGGGCTTGTTTGGATTAATTAAAGAAAAAAATATTTTAAAAAACCATTTTTATTTAAATTATTTGGATGAAAAGTATTTAAAATGAATTTTGACATTGTCTCAAAAGCTATTTTAAATGACTGTCAAACACTTCAATTTTTTTTTTAAAGTGATTTATTTTCAAAATTAAACACTTGAAAAGTTAATCCAAACATTCTTTAAGTACTGAACTGAGAACTGAAGTGAAAAAATTAGTTCTCCCTGTCAATGAACGGAATAACTCAAAGGATTGGAAAAGAAATCAAATTGAACCAAGTGGTTCAGTTCGATTAATAGGTTTAGATCGAATTTTAAACACCCATAATTTAAAACATGATAAGTTTTGGTAGACATATTAGATACAAAATTAACCGTTTAGGATTTCATTAAATATAAAATTCAATTTTATATCCATAGATGAATGAATTTTTAAACTTTATTTTATGTCAAAAGGATCTATAGGACACAATATTATTTAGATATTTATTAGACATTCCTAAAGTTTAGTATTAAATATAAAATTGAAACTTATCGGGTGGACACCTAAAAATTGTCAAATTATTAACATATACTTTCAATTGGTAGTTGGGCATTTGGTTGTGATAGTTAATCTAGTTATGATCTGATCTTAATGAACATTATTATAACCAAAAAAATAGTTTTCTTTTCATTTTGATGTAAGTAATTTAACATTCTTTACCTGCTATAAAATAAATATTTAAAAATTACTTTAGATCATGAAATAAAATAATATATCATCAGATGATGTGTCAAATGCTTAATAAAAATATGTACTTCTTGCATCATTGAAAATTTTCCAATTTTGAACTACGTTACTTATCGAGATATCTAAAAGCAATCATAAATGATTCCCCACATAAAAAATGACTCTTATAGTCAATAATATCATTTCCCACAAACTCAAAACCTTGACCTTCAAATTTTTCTTACACTAGAAAAGTTCCTACTCTCATCCACAATTTGACACCATCGTAAAATGATATAATTCATTTATTGTTAATTTATTTTGTGAACTCAACATGTAAAATGATATATTCATTTATTGTTAATTTATTTTGTGAACTCAACATTATTCTTAATATTCCTATCATGGTAAACAATGAATAAAATTAGCATGGACAATTCTGTGTTACAGTAATACTGAAAATTTTCCCAAAAGATCCAACCATAAATGACGACTTTGACCAAGGGAGAGAGAAATTATAATAAGCTTTTATTAAAACTTATAAAACATCTAAAATTATGAAAGGTTGAGGCATCAAAACTGTAAACAAATGTAACATGCTTGTGACCAGAAAAATAAATGGGAGTATGCTGCTCAGACTCACAGATCATAGGAAGATTAGTATTGGAATCTGTTTTACACAAATGAAACTGTGTATAAACAAGAACCCATAACAAAGAATTTCAACTCAAATAACATTTATATATCATATCTTTGATATGTATACAGACGTTTTAAATTGGAGTTATGAAGTTGACCGACAATTCCCTGTTTCAAGACTACAAACAATTTGTGGAAGGCATCTGGATTTGAGGGAGGAGCAGCATTTCACTGGCTGCAATGGACGTGGGAACAGAACTTACTTCTTATGGCCATGTTTCCATTGACAAGCCACAGAAGTCGATAGTTCCTCTGTTTCACGAAACACAACTTCCCGACATGACGTGAAGCGGCCGTTAGAATCTATCATACTTTGCTAGATTTTGCCCAGAAGAATCCTTTCCTTCTTGTGGAGTGATTATCAGACATTACTCTAGACGATCCCTTTGAGCCAAAGGAGAAGTGCCGTTTCAAGAAAGGCTTTCCTGAGGAGCTTCTCAAGCTAGAACTGTCAGACATTTTCGATCCCCTTTCAAGACGCGCATTGTTTTTGAAAGGTTCGTTTGCAGCAAAAACGGCATCAAAATCGCTATCTGCAGTACAGTTTTTGGGTCTCTTGTATAGACTCTTCCAGTCCATTTCAGCTTTAAGCGCTTTTTCGGACAACTTTTGAGTATGCTTCTCCCCAAAAGTACAAACAGGACAAGCGGGGTCGTACTTGTAAATCTCAGGTGTCATACTCTCCAAGCAATCGGCATGATAAACATGTCCACAGGTTAGTACAGCAGCAACAGAAAGTTCATTGTTAGCAATAATCCTTTGGCTACTCCACGAGGATTTCTCGGTCAACAGTTTCGAGCAAACTCCGCAAGTTTGCAAATCAACTGAGGAAGTTGAAATCTGACTACTAGATCTGGCTATTTTCTCACCGTTGAAGCCAAACGAGTCACTATCAAAAGACCACCTTTCTCTATGAGAAGTGGCCATGAGTTCAGAGAAAGCATGCACAGACCAACAATCTGAAGACCCTCCATGTGAGTCCCGGACTGATTCATTGCTCCAAGATGGAAGCCTTGGTCTATCTTCCGAAGCTAAATAGCTACTTGGTGATTTTAATCCTCGAATTCGGCTGTCAGACACCTGACGCAACAGCTGATGTCCTGGAGATCGGTGGGAACATCTTGTTAGGGATGAATTGGTTGGAGGCAGATAACTCTGAGATGACAAAGGAGATGTTGACAAAGATGAAGTTGAGGGCAATGAAAGTGACAATTTTGCAGGAGACTTATATGAAGCCGTGGGAGATTCTATAGCCTCCTTCACCTGCTTGGAACAGAGAAAATTGAATTTAAATGGACTAGGATTATCGGGTTTAGAAAACCGGGAAATAAACGAAAAAAACTAACTGGAAAAGACCTTATGTTACCTGTTCTAAACTCACATCTGTCGATATATTCCTTGAATTTGATTGACCTGCCATGAACAATTAGATGATGTGAGACATGAACACGATACAAAAGGCTACTTATCTTTTTAAAGTGGTAATTAAATAATTTAATTGGGTGAAGGGAACAAACTAAAAGGGTAAGAAAGTGGAAGCTTTATAACAAAGTATTTGCAAGATTTCTCAATTGAACAAATTTTATTTATAGAAGGTACCATCATCTTGTATCCATAAGGCTCTATTGAAAGTACCATTAGTAAACCATTTCTTTAGTTATTTTGTTGGCAAAACAAGAATCTCAGAAAGAGCAAAAACCAAGAATAATACCACCAATTCAATAAACATTGATAATTCACATCCATAAGTTGATAAATTATTATCTAAAAACACCCCCCCCCCCAAAAAAAAAAAAATAATAATAAAAATAAATAATAATAATAATAAAAATAAAATAAACTTCATTTTATTCAATCCTCTCTGTTCGCAAGTTGCATGTCACGAGTTAAACTTGGTTGGGCTTGGATAGAGTAGGGTTAAAACCAAAGACCAAAGATCAAACGAAGGTAACAATAGGAACAATTGGGGTGGGTGAGGCAGGGTGGAGCAGTGCTGGTAGGAAGAACAAGAGATGAAGAAAGGGAAAGGGTGAGAAGAAAAAAATGAAGGTACTGATGGAGGTGATAACGTTGGGTAGGGCAGCGCTTATAGTAAGAACAAGAGGAAACATTAATTGAGAAAGCAAGTGAAAATGTGAAATTGAAAAAGATGACAAATAGCGCATTAGAGAGGGAATCCAGTTGGTCTCTCAGACATAACAAGGGTCACCAACCAACCGATAAGTTTTTTTACAATTGATTTCATCACTCAGAATGAACTATCGTAGGTTATGTTGGAACCACTCAGTTTCATCAGTTCTTTCAATTATTAATTGCACCTCTACCACATATTTTCAATAAAAATATATATATAACTAAAAAATTAGCTCCGTTAACCATGCATTCATAATAAGCAGGAATTTTCCATTACATGTTGGGTGCAAAACAGAAAAATAACCATACACTAACTCGTCACTCTAAGTTGATGATTTGGTTGCTAGTATTTTGATGCTCTCATCAAAACTGCATCCCAAAACGACTACAAAGCTGAAAACCATTGATCACTTATATCTTTCATGTGACTCAGTTAAATAGATCATGAAGGGAAGATAGACAGGAAGATAGACAATCCACCCAAAAATCAGAGAGAGACAGAGTGAGCCACAGAACAAAACCAACTAGAGTAATCAGAATTTGCCACTATTAGAGACCTAGGTGTTTTGCTTGCTAGGTGGCAGGTGGCAGTAAGAGTCTTAATATTGTTCTCCCATGTTCTTTTGCTTGTTCAGTTGAGGTGACCCATGACAGTTGAGTATAATCTTTCAAGTACTCCATTCTATTATTATTGAAGTGTCACTGCGTCCAAGTTATTTCTGTCATATCTTCAATAATACCCATGCTTTATTGATTTCAAACAATAACTCAGATCCAGGTTCTAAGACTGATGAGATTGAGAATAAACTAACAAAGAGTTTAGAGCATCCATATTGTTAACACAGGAGACTGACAAATGCAAAATCAAACTGGAGAATGTAAGGGGGAAATTAAAATTAAGTTTATCAGTTATATCAAGCTCGTTATATTCTCAAGTTAGAACTTAAAAAGTTTTGTGTCCTACCATCTGAATTACCTGAACTAGGAGTCCTCAAATTATTAGTTGTGCTTTCTGGTGGTGGGGACTTTTGCCATGCACGTCTACGGAGATGTTCGAGCGGACTTCCATCCTCTGATGCATATGCTGACTCACACTTCAGTTCCACTCTATCATTGCGGCTAACACCATCAGAAAACCAATTGATCGAAGTCTCTTCGCCAGCTACCCGCCCACGATTATCCCATCGAAAGCTCCAACTAGGCGAATACCTTATATTCCTGCATAAGGTTTCACTTCCAGATCCACTTACTATAGTCTTGTCCCTTGCGGCAACACAACACGCAGATCCCATGCTGAAGAAGGACCAAAATTTTGGTTTTTATAACTTCGCCACAAGAGTTGATGAAGCTCTTCAAAATTAGAACTCTGAGAATAACTCCAGCACCATGCCTCTCAAGGAAACGTCAAACTGTATTTTGTCCATAATCATGATAAAAAGAATAGAGTTTTCATAAGGTAGGATTATAAGGCCAGCAAACGAAGTACACACTTGAATATGCAAAAAAAATTAATAATAATAATAAATAAAAATAAAAAATAAATTAAAAAAAATAACTATCCACAGAACATTGAAATCTACCTATAGAACATTTATTAAAATCCCCCAATCCAAAATAACTATACGATCCTTTTCCAGCTAAAAATAGAATAAAAACTAACGTGGTTCAGAGTTCAGACAAGCATCTCCTAAACTGAAGACATAACGTAAAGAGTACACAAAAGTTACCCTATGGGAAATGAATTCTTGGATTTCGGTTCTCATTTACAAATCATTATACGATCACCACCACCACCACCACACAAAAGTACATAAACAACCAGATTAAAATCCTAAACTTTTCCCAGTTCCTTAAGCAAACCGAGACTTCCAATCAAAACCGTCCTCCATTACTATTACAACGTGTCGACTTTCTACCTTCCCCGAACTAATTAATTAATCACACTCACTAAAAACACAGACAAACACAACCGCATAAGAAACTGTTCTTTTCACGGAATAAATGGACACAGATTCGGTTCAATCTGCAAAATTTGTGGAAACTGTAAGTAAGTCTAAATCAAAAACCCTAAAATTAGAAATTTGAATTAAAAAAAAAAAAACCAAAAACAAAAAACAGAGATTCAATCATTAAACAAGTCAGCGAGATCCGAACAATTAGCAAAAAAAAACGCAAACAAATTCAATCAAATGCCACCCAAAAAGAAAAAACTAAAACTAAACATAAAAAATGGAAAAAAAATGAAAATGAAAACAAAGGAATCATTAGATTCTGAAACTCAATTAGTTGAAACAAGAGCAATCAATAATACAACGAAATGATCTAAAGCGTACCTTCACAGAGCCCAATCTCAAAATCGAGAGAGAGAGAGAGAGAGAGAGAGGGTTTTAGAGGGAGAAATGAAGGTGAAATCCTGAAGAAGCTGGGTTTTCTTCACAATACAGAAAGGACTGAGAGAACGGGGCGTTCTAAACGGTTTAATTAACGACGTTAGGGCATTTGGGGAATCTTCCACAACAGTGACGTTGGAAGTTAACGGCGGTTTAAGTTTTCTTTTTGATGTACGGTCGTTACTTGGGGGGCTTTTTCCGCCATGAAGTCTACGTGTACATTTATTATTATTACACTTTAATTACTTTTTTTAAGAAAAAAGAAAAAGAAAAAGAAAGAGGAAATTACTCAAAAGTATGCTTTAAGTAGTTGTACTTGAGCACTATTATGCTAGTACATAACAGCAGGAATATATAAATATATATATAATTAAAAATAAAAAGATAGTTCAAATTGATCTAGCTTTTGTGGTTTTAAAAAAAAATTAATGGGAGAATTTCTTTACCATCCCTAAATTTTGAATTTAGTTTTTATTACTCTCTAAATTCTAAAATGTTCCACTTTTAATTTTTATAGATTGAGTTTTGTTTTAATTTAATCTTTATATTCAAAATATTATAATTTTACCCTTAAAATTCGAGTTTTGTTTTGATTTGGTCACTTAAATTTCAAGATTTACATTTTTATCACCTCTATTTTTTACTTAATGCTCACTTTCAGTATTAGGTGTTAATTTTTATTAATTAATTTTAAATATTAATGAAGTGAATTTTTAAATTTAATTTTATTGGCGATGAAAAATAATAATGAATTTTATTAATTATAATTCTTTTAAATTAACTAATAATAGACTTTACCACTAAAGATGAAAAGTTAGTATTTGGTATAAAATTGAGATTAAAAGTGTAAATCTTGAAACTTATGACAAAATTGAAATAAAACTCACATTTTAAAGGTGAAATTGTTACATTTTAAAATTCATTGACTAAACTAAAACCAAAATCAAAATTTAATTACTAAAAGTTTATCATTGTGAATATCAAATAGAAACTAGACCAAGAATTTAGAACAAAAAATGTATTTTTTTTCCCCTAAAATTAATTTACACCTCTAAATTTTGAGAGCAATTGAATTTTTGAATTAATAATTGTTATTATTGAAACTCTAAACTTTACTTAATGAATCAATTTAAAATATAAATTGAAATTCCATTTTTATTACTAGAAGTAGATTTTTCTTTTATCATTCTCATATTTCTAATCATATGAGTGGTTAGAGGTTCCGTTCCTCCATAATAATAACAACAAACTTCTAATTCTAACCTCTTTATTGATTGCATATATCTTGATCGGTTGATTATGTTTGAAGTGACAAAAATTTTAGTTAAATAAATATATAACGTTCTATGCTAGCAGTTTGTTATTTTCTTTTTCTAAGTTCATATGTAAGGATAGAGATTTGAATCTCTAACCTTTTTTTTATTTAAGATATATATTTTAAATAGATTGGATGAGATTTGACCTAATACTATTTATTATAAATCATATGTAATGATGACATGGAATTTTTTAAATTATAAGCTCAAAAAGTTGGTTAAATTATATAAAATATATTGAATTTTTTAGATTTGTTTCAATTATGTTTCTAAGTTTCATTTTCAAATTTTGAAATTTGATTAAAATATCTTTGAAAAGTTTTTTTTCCTCTTTCAATTAAAATAGAAAATGACGAGATGGTTAATGTGAAAAAAAATATCGTGGCATTATTTGCTGCATCATTTATATAAATTCACTTAAAAATTAAAGATTAAAATGTGACGATGTAAATCATATTTCAATAATATTTTTTGATATAAAATAAATCGTGATAACGATCCTAATTTTCTATATAATTGTAAATAATATCACACAGACTTCCTAATTTTTATACATCAATTGTCATCTTTATTTTTAAAATTTGTTTTATGGAAAAAAGTTTTTGAACAATTTCAAAGCTCAAGGGTATTTATTGAAACAAAGTTAACAGTTTAAGAGTAGAGAAAATAAATAAACTTCCAAAAAAATATAGCCATAATTGAAACAAACTCAAAAGATGGGAGGTATTTCATGGGACAAACATCCATTTATATCCCTAACTTAGTTGTATATATCAAAATTCTAAACTATTAGATGTATCAATTTTAAACTCCAAACTTTGTTAAGTGTATCAATTTATACCCTCTTTCAAATTTCATTTGAAAAAGATAGTGTGAGACCTATAATTATTTCAATCAAACTCCTAAATTGTCTCAAGTGAATCAATTTAGATACTTTATTAAAATTGTCTTTAAAAATATCTATATATTAATTATTTCACACCTGTGTATACTTCTTCAAATGTCGAACTAACAAAATGATTGACTTTCAAAGAAACTCCTAATTGAGAGTTTAAATTTATTCACTTAGGATGTTTAAGAATTTAATTGATAGAATTTTCAGCCTCACGTGATGTTTATTCAAATAGAATATAATAAATGGTATAAATTGACACACTTATGAAAGTTCAAAATTTAATTTGATATAATTATTAATTTTGAATTTTAATTGATATAGCTCCAAAATTTAAAGGTATAAATGGATATTTCTCTTATTTTATCACCAAAGTCTAAACCAATGTAATATGAAATCTTATGGTGCAAATAAATCCCTAAATATATAATAATAAAAGTGAATAGTAATTTAAAATAGGTTAAAATATCGTTAGTAGTTCCTCTACTTTCAATAAAACTTAAATATAGTCTCTCAAAATTAATTTTTATCGAAATTGGTTAACTAAATTTTCATACAAGAAAATAAAATATGTGAATATATTTTCAAAAATAATAACAAAAATAATATTAGATAACAAAAAGTTTCTCTTTAAAAATCAACAATAAACTAGGGGAACAATAAACGAGAATCAAAATAATATTTTAAGTTGTTTAAAATTAAAATAATAAATATAGGGGAAAAAAGAATAAATCAATATATATATATATATATTTATTTAAAATGAAAAGGTAGAGAATAAGGTGGTGGAGGTGGTGGCTTTGGGATGAAAAATTAGAGAGTGGGAGATAAGCAAAACCACTACTTTTCACCTTACACGCAAGCATCCCATTACTTTTTCCCCGTTCTTCTTTTTAGTTCCCTTGTGAGCCTTTTGTTCTTTTTTTTTTAAAAAAACATGTCGATAATCTTCTTTTTAAATTTGTTTTTCAATTTTTTTAAAAAAGATATTACAAATTTAGTCTTTATAATTCCGAGAAAATTAGAATTTAATTCATATGGTTTATAACTAGAATTTAATCTTTATAATTGATAAAATTCTCATAAATAGTTGTTGTTGTGTAAGAACTATTTATGAGATTTTTTTATTAAATTATAGACTATTTATGAGGTTTTGTCAAACCATGATCACTATATATATTTTTTTTTTGAAGAACAGACTAAAATTTAATTTTTAAAATCATAAGGATCAAAAAATGCAATTTTATCTATATATATAACATATCAACTAGTAAATAATATCACGATTATTATAAGTTTGTTTCAAAATTTAGGGTCTCTTTGGTAGACAATTTGCTTAAAAATTCAATGTTTCTAAATTTTGTATTTGAATTTTAAAATACAGAATTATATTAGGCAAAGATTAAAAAAATTGATAAATATGATATTTCGTGTCATTGACTCAATTCATTTTTCTTTCAAATTAAAATATGCATTATATAATGTGTTATAAATTATATGAAACAAAAATAATATTTATATAAATTTTTAAATATAAAACATGTTCATAAATTAATTATTAATGATATGTATACAAAAATTTGATAACTACTGGTATTTAATTTATAAATATATTGTCAAACACATTTTCAACAATTAATTATTAAATTGAAATACAGTTTATGAATTTGTTACTAAATACATATTTGAAAATAAAAAAAATTCAACGATGTGTTCATTGAATATCTTGTTTTCAAACTTTGTTTTTACATTGTCTACCAAACAAGTCCTTATAATTTTGATATGCAAGATTAAATACATATAAAAGTTTTAGTTTTGGACATTTTTACCCCTTTTTTATTCTTAAAAAGAAAGATAAGTGTATGAATATGAAATATGGAAATGAGAATGAATGGTAACTGCCAAACTTGGAGTTTCCCTTTAGTTTAATTAAAAGCTATCTTTTTAGTAAAAGAGTATATTCTTGAAACATTTAAATTGAGAACTAAAAGAAATTTTCTTTTCCCTTCAAAACTGTGATTGATGAATATGTGTTTAAAAAATAATAATAACATAATCTATTATGGAAAAAACACATGAGTTTGATGAGACAAATATTTAATCATATTCTATTACTCTTCCTAAATTGTAGGATGAATCCAAATGTATAGTTTTTAAAACAAGAAGTAAAATAACAACTACACCTTTTATTTTTTGGACAATAAATAAGTATAGTTTAATAGTCAAACTTGAAACTTAGGCTTGATTTTTTTTTTTAAAAAAAAAAAATTTGAAGAGATCTTATTTTTTATCATTGAGAATGGAAAAATGTGCAAAGTTAAATAATGTTGCAGGTGAATTAATGCCTAAGATGACATTACAATGTTTTTCCTTCCATTGAAAATTGATTTAGTTAAGTTGTGTGGACTTAAATATATTGCACTGTTTCTTAAATTTTTATGGGCTAAATTATAATAAATATCATTGAATAGCAATTTAGGAGGTGTTTGGCCCATGAGTTTAGTATTTGAAGCCAAAGCCATATTTAGACATTTGGAATAAAATTTCCAGATTAAAAAACCAAATCCGTGGGTTTGGAATATGTTTTTTTTTTTTAAATTTTTTTTAAAATTTTTTTTTTTAATGAGTGTCATAGGTTTGGGAAAATTTTTCCTTCATCTCCTACCTCTTATCAATGGACATTAATGTCGGTCGACTTCGGATCAACCATTGACGACCGATCATCTTGATCGTAACCGTCAATGGGTGACCGTCTTGATCGTTGGCGGTTGACCGTTAACGATCGATCATTGTGACCATTAAAGGCCAACTGTCGTGACCATTAAAGATCAACCGTTATGACTATTAATGATCAATCATCATGACTATTAACAATCGACCGTAGTGACGGTCAACATCCAAATGTCATGACTCTTAGCGACCAATTGTCATGACGGTCGGTGATGGATCAATCGTCTTAACCATTAGTGATTGTTGACCATCTTCATTTTCGACTGGTAATCGTCTTGATCGCTGACGATAAACCATTATGATTGTTAACGACCGATCGTCTTAACCATTAGCGACCATTGATTGTCTTAATTCTCGACGAGCGATCGTTTTAGCCATCGATAATCGACCGATCATCATGTCATCATCAATTGACCTTTGTGATCGTCTTCCTAATACATGGTTGCTGGTGAAAGTCGACAATTGCCATCAGTAGGCCACCTGTGATCATTGGCTGTTGCCAATTTCTTTCTCCTTCATTTCCCTTTCTTCCTCATTTTTTCCTTGGATTTCTCATTCTTTCCCCTTTCTTTATTTTGAAAAAAACAAAAATAAAAAATAAAAAAAATCTCCTTTATTCTAGGATCTTCCTCGCTGAAGCATTTTGTCGATTATGCTAGTTGTGGACTGATGAATAATCAGATGTTCTTTGTCATCCACGGCCTACTATTGTCACTAGGTTTTGTTTTTATATTATTTCCTCTTTTTTATTCTTTCCCTATCTCCTCTTTTTACTTAAGAGCTCTAAAGATTGAAGTGTTGCATCAATCATACTGCTCATGGGTCATCAAATTTTCTTTATTGGCTGTTGTGCTACCATCATTAGTGATGGTCATCCATCACAAACAATTTTTTTTCATTTCTTCATTTCTCCACTTTTTTCCTTCAATTTCTCATTTCCTTCCCCATTTTACTACTTTGTTATCAAAATATAAATTTATTATTTAAAAAGAGATAAATTATAAATTTAAAAGCAAAATAAAGTTGTTATAAAACATAATTTCAAAGCTTTGTTACTTTGTTACAAAAACTATCTTTTTATATAAAAATAACTAAATCATTATCATTCATACATTATTATCATGAAAATTAATGAACCAAATGAATTAATTTAGGATTACAAAAGACAAAGCTAATATAAATTTCATTTTAAAATGAATAGATTAAATTTTTCTTTCAAAATTATCATAAAAATTAATGCAAGATATGTTAGGATGTGCCCCTGAGCCTCGTAGTTATATATTATTTGAAACAATAGTTGATATTTAATATATGCAATAAACCATTAAAGAAAGATCTGAGATTATTTTATGTAACTTAAACATGTATGTGGTTGACATACAGGTGAATCATGTTTAGGCAATAACCTAAATGGTCTATAGTATATGAATAAGGTTGGGTGTCCTATCCTAGTGACATTACGGATACAACCCACTCTGTAATTGTTACAAAAGTTGTAATTGTTAGATTTTATGCCCTAAAACTGGTAGATAGTAAATGTAACATTTGACCGATCATTAATAAAGTGTTATCAATGTTTATTGCAATAAATAGTTATTGCTTCTCTTGTATTTATCTTGTCTAAATAACCCTAATTCAATAAACTAATATCCTAGACTGTTGTATGAGCCTTGAATTGTATGTGGAGACATACAAGGATCAACGTTCAAGATACAACCTAAAGGGTCTATAGTATATGGATAAGACTGGGTACCTTATTTTGGTAACACTATGAATACGACCCACTTTGTATTTGAAAGAACTGTGAAGTTCCGTAATGGAAATGAGGATCAATCTAATTTTCAATTTTTCACATAATACAAATTTTACAGAACTAAAATAGAAAATTATGCATTAATTAAAAATAATTACAACATGCATTTAAAGAGGAAAAGGGAAGAAGAAATCATGCCCTTTAAGATCACAACAAATTTTTCACGGATTCTCTAAAACAGTCATGATCCAAAGAACAAAATTTCAATGAGCACCACCACAAGTGAGACATCTGTATTCTCTTTTGGAATGAGAATCTCTCAAGAGTGTGTGAGCTTTGGGATTTTAGAAGAGAGGGAGAGTTTGAGAGAGAATGGATTTTTTTTTCTTTTTTTTTTTTTTAAGGAGAAAAATTACAAAGGTTTTCTTTTCCCAAGTTTTTTTCTTCTCTGTGAAGCAGATGATGGGACAACTGAAAAGAAAAATTCTGCGTAAAAAAAACAAAATCACTTCCCACTTCCACGTTAATTGAGAGAATTAAGGGGAGGGAGTAACTCACTCCCTTTAATTTAAAATTTAAACTTAAAAATATATATATAATACAATAGAACATATAGTTTTTAATTCTCTCATTAATTTGTGTATTTAATATAAATTATATTTATACTAAATTTAATTATATAAATAAAATCTATATAATTAATATTTGAATCATATTCAAATATTTATTTCTTCTCAAATAAACTTTATATTATAATATATCAAATATATTATATTAATTATATCACATATAATTAATTCCCTCAATTAATTTGAACAATTCAAATTAATCCAAAATTAATTCTCAATAACCCCTATTGAGCTACAGATGGGACCTTATGAACTTGTAGATTGAAATTTTAGTAGTACTTAGATAATTAATTAAACTCTTTAATTAAATTACCCAACATCCATTAACTGTCGGTCATTCCAAAGACCGACAGTTGAACTATTCGCACTACAAATATATTTTTGTGTCCATTGAATATAACCAATCAATGGTGTGATAACCCTTCATAAATTGCTCGTAAGTATAATTTGGCCAAAATTACCGTTTTGCCCCCATAGTTACATCTAACTCCTTAAGTACCACTAATCCCTCTAATGAACAATAAGTGATAGCTCTAAAAAAGAGCTATTATTCCTAGCTTAATTCGGGTTTGTTATCAGGTTTTACATGTTTATTTTCCCTATTTTGTAAGTACCGAGCAACCGAGAAGTAGAATTGGTGATTTGAAGCTTATTGGGGTTAATTTGAAGCAATTTGAACTTGATTTGAGCATAAGGGCTTCAAAGGAATCAAAAAGACAAAAATACCTCTGTTGGAACATCACAACGTTCAAGATTTGCCTAACCTGACGCTTGTGCAACGCTTGAAGGCAGCAACTCGAAGTGTAGGGGAGCGTTGCAACGCTGGCCACAGTGTCACAACGCTCCGAATGATTAACATCTCTACCGTCACAACGCTGAGGACTCGACGCTAGAAGACAGAAGCGTAGTGTTGCAATGCTCCTTTAGAGCATCGCAGTGCTGTGAACTTTGATGGAAATCTGGTTGAGCGCTTGCGCATGTGAGCGTTGCAACGTTGTTTTCAGCGTTGTAATGCTGTAGACTTTCTTATAAATACCCCTCTTCATTTTTATGTCAAAATATGTCGAATTTTAAAGGCCAAATTGATGGAGGCTGAAGTAAAACTCGTTCCTTCGTCCATTCCCTTCAATTTTTGATATCTTTAGGTTACTTTCGCCTTTTATTTTGGGTTGTAATCAATGGAACAGATGTGTATCTCATATTTGCTATGAATTGAGAGGTAATCTCTATCTAGTTTCTTTGAGCAAGAACCCTGTGTTTAATTTCTTGAAAGTTTCTTAATTAATTTAACTACAATCTTGTGAGTTCTTTGGTTGGATTTGTTTTAATCTTAATGGAGTTTTGATAAATTCTTCTGACAAATTAATTTGTTGAAATTCTTGTTTGTAAAATCATTCTAGTCTATGCATCATTGATTGATTTAGTTGCAAGTATTAGGATCGCATGTTTAGGGTCTAGACTTTTTCTGGCGAAACTCATGTATGCCCTAGTATAATCTTTCCAAATAAATCATGTTACAAGATATGGCTTTCCGGATTGTAGTATGTCTCAACAATTGAACCCTTTCTTAATGCTTTTCAGTTTTAACTTGTATTGGCTAAGAAGGAAAAGTTTTAAACTGAATTAGTGCTGGTTTGGATTTTTAATCAAAATTAGCTAATTAGGCTATTAGAATTTCTAATAGGTTGAGGGATTGACAAATTCAGTGTAATTAATTGGTGCCTAATCAAAGAAATTGCATAGGAACTCTCTTTTGCTCTAGAAATTAGATAGACTCCTTTCCTAGATTGCATTTACCCCTTTTATTTTAATTTCGCACATGTTATCTCTTCCACATAAAGTCCCCAATTTATCACTCTAATTAGAAAATTAGTTTAATGAAACCAATTGCGCTTCTATGTAGATCGACTCAGACTTACCACTGTTGCTACGTTTTAGTAGTAGTAGGAGTAGTTCGGTATTTATAAATTTTCTTTTGCTATTAACGATGTCGATTTCCCCGATCGAACAAAAATGGTGTCGTTGCCGGGGAAGCCATTGATGTTTCGTTAGTTAAATATCTAGTTAGATATTCTTTTGCTTTTGATTTGTTTTCTTTTTGTGTCTATTTGTTCTTTTATGGCAGAAAATATCAACAGGTATGGTTTTCCATATGCGGAGCAATGGGAATCACCAGAGGTAAGAGAGATTCGTGGTCTTAGAGATCAAATTTCTGAACTAACCTCTGTTGTGCAAGCTTTGGCTAATATGCAGGTTCAGAATTTGCATGACCTTGAGTGCGGATGTCATCCTCCTTGGGAGTTGGCTGGCTAAGCACCGTTGCCAATGCCATATCAGTCTGCCCATGCAGGTATTTCTTTAGAGGATATCGTTAGGGAACTTTCTAATCGCTCTAGTGAGTTTGTGCAGGAATACCCCTACTATTATCAAGAGCCCATCAATTTCCAACAGGACGACTTCTATTTCGAATGTGACGTTAGAGCCGAAATTCAAAATTTGAGTGACCAAATCGCTCAAATTGCTGAATCAATTAGGAAACTGGAAGAGTCTTGTGAATCACCCTCTAAGGATGCCGAGGTGAGCAGCGGAGATATGAGCATCGAGGATCTTGCAGAACCAATGGTCCCTCAAATTTCTGAGCAAGGTAAGGTGTTGGATTATTTAAAGTGTGAACATACTAATGATTTTTCTAAGCGCGTAGGAAATCATTTAGAGCCATCCCGTGTCTGTGGCACTAAGCTCGACCTTGTGATGGAATATGCGTGGACCAATTCGAACGATGAGGTTTATCTTCTGCCACAACAAGAACGAGTCAGTGAGGTTAAGTATGAGTGTGGGCTTAATTTAGAAGAATTTTAGGTAAAAGAGTCTCGCCCTATTCTTTGTACCGGTATTCCTCTTATTTTTGAATTTTTCTCGCCTTCACCTCATAAGTCAGTTGAATCAGAGTCAATGAAATATTGATGACGCACTCAATGGGTCGCCTGTTCCTAAAAAAGGGTAACTTTCACAATTTCGTGCTTTTTATAAAAAAATATATTTTTTTTCATGAGATCCATGTAAAATGAACCTAAGTTAAAAAAATTTCGGTTTCAAATCCCTTAAAGTCTTAGAAACGGATTATCTATCTCGGATTTTCGTTGTCACCTTGAAAGGCCCCCTATTGGCTTGGGAGTAACTTTTAGTGCCTAAGAGTAAAAATGGAAATTATATATAAAAAAAAAAAAAAAAAGCCAAGTGTTGAGAAAAATAAAATTCTGAATAAAAGAGAATTTATACTAGTTGCCTTTTCTCTCCTGAAAAAAAAAAAAAAAAAAAAAAGAAAAAAGAGGCATTAGTCGACGTGCCTGCAAAAAAATATAGTGTGTGTGCATGGATAGAGGTGAAAAGAGCTACCTCACATGTGTCTTGTAGTCCCGCGAGAAAAGAGCGATAGGTTCCCGATAGTTGAGTGTGAAAGCTAGCCTCTAGGTAAAATAAATGCTTTTTTTAGGCTTTCCTTGATAGTGTTGCTCTTTGATTAGCAATATCAGTATGTCCCTAGCCGATGACCGAGCCAGAGTAGAGGGAAGCTGAATTGGGAGATGGATAAGACTTTTCCGGACACTTTACGATTTACGAAAAAAAATTTCCTAGTTTTTCGTTTATACATGGTTTTGATTGAAAAATAACCTTTTATAAGAAATCTCAATTGAGTGATTATTTAGTTTGATTTATTATGCAACCCTAAGGACTATTGAGATTAGAGAAAGGATTCAATGAATAGAGTGAATATATTCCTATTAAATTCCATGACTAAATTTTATAACCTTGCTCGGGACGAGCAAGAATTATTTTGGGGGTGTTTGATAACTCTAAAAAAAGCTATTATTCCTAGCTTAATTTAGATTTGTTATCAAGTTTTACATGTTTATTTGCACTATTTTGTAGGTACCGAGCAACCGAAGTAGAATTGGTGATTTGAAGCTGATCAGGGTTAATTTCAAGCAATTTGGATTTGATTTGAGCATTCGGCTTTAAAGGAATAAAAAGACAAAAATACCCCTGTTAGAACATCACAATGCTTAAGATTTGCCTAACCTGATGCTTGTGCAATGCTTGAAGGCAGTAGCTTGAAGTGTAGGGGAGCGTTGAAATGCTTCCCACAGCGTCGCAATGCTCTGAATGATCAACATCGCCACCGTCACAACGCTGAGAACCCGATGTTGGAAGACAGAAGCGCAACGTTGCAACGCTCCTTTAGAGCATCACGACGCTGCGAACTTTGACGGAAATCTAGTTGAGACGTACGCATGTATGCGTTGCAACGCTGTTTTCAGTGTTGCTACGCTGCCTCAATTTCTATAAATAATCTCTTCGGCCCTAGGTCAAAATATGCCGAATTTGGGAGGCCAAATTGATGGAGGTCGAAGTAAAACTCGTTCCTTCGTCTATTCCCTTCAATTTTCGGTATCTGTAGGTTAGTTTTGTTTTTTTATTTTGGGTTGTAATCAATGGAACGGATGTGTATCTTAGATTTGTCTATGAATTGAGAGGTAATCTCTATCTAGTTTGAGCAAGAGCCCTGTGTTTAATTTCTTGAAGTTTTCTTAATTAATTTAACTGCAATATTGTGAATTCTTTGGTTGGATTTGTTTTAATCTTAATGGAGTTTGATAAATTAATTTGTTGAAATTATTTTTTGCAAATCATTCCAGCCTATGCATCATTGATTGATTTAGTTGCAAGTATTAGGATCGCATGTTTAGGGTTTAGAATTTTTCTTGCCAAACTCATGTATGTCCTAGTATAATCTTTCCAAATAAATCATGCTACAAGATATGGCTTTCCGGATTGTAGTATGTCTCAACAATTGAACCCTTTCTTAATGCTTTTCAGTTTTAACTTGTATTGGCTAAGAAGGAAAAGTTTTAAACTGAATTAGTGCTGGTTTGGATTTTTAATCAAAATTGGCTAATTAGGCTATTAGAATTTCTAATAGGCTAAGGGATTGACAAATTCAGCGTAATTAATTGTGCCTAATGAAAGAAATTGCATAAGAACTCTCTCTTGCTCTAGAAATTAGATAGACTCCTTTCCTAGATTGCATTTACCCTTTTAATTTTAATTTCGCACATGTTATCTCTTCCACACAATACCCCCCATTTATTGCTCTAGTTAAAAAATTAACTTAACAAAACCAATCGCGCTTCTCTGTGGATCGACTTGGACTTACCACTGTTGCTACGTTTTAGTAGTAATAGAAGTAGTTCGGTATTTATAAATTTTCTTTTGCTTCGGTTTGGAATTGATTAACGACATCAATTCCCGATCTGAACAATAAGTCATAGTCCAACTATGATCAAGCCCCTCTTAGGACAAGAAAGGGTGTGGGGCCACATTGTTTAAGCCCCATAATCAGCCTTTAAAGGAGCAATTTATCTACTTATCTAGATGTTAGGGAAGGAGTGAATTTCGTCTTTTGTAGCTGTGTTCCTAGCTCTCAAATCAGATGAATCTCCAAAATGGTAGGCTTATTGAGTTAGCGATCTTGCCACTCTCACCCATACAAATTAAAAGATCGCCTTCATAGGTAGGAGTTCACAACCCACTCAGGATTTAGGTCATGTCACCTATGGTCATCCTGATAAAATTTAAGTCTCTATTATGAACGGTGTTATATAATAAGACTATTCATTTCGTGGTCTGGTCTTATACAAACTCCTTTGTATAGGATACCTCTACTCATATATCTCTACATGAATGATTAGGATCAAATCACTCATATTTTATTAAATAAATAAAATGTTTGTATATTACAATTACAAACTACAGAACCCATGAGATTTAGGACATCAACCCCAACAATCTCCTGCTTGTCCTAAAGCTAGTAGAGTGTACATCATAAAAGTCATACTGATATAAAAGTACATATAAAACAATAAATTAGGGCATAATATGCATCTAGTACAAAATCTCTTACTTGTCCTAGACTAAATGTAGTATGTCCCGTAAACCTATACTTTGCAGATGACCCTCAAACACCTTAGTCGTGAGGGCCTTTGTAAATTGATCAACAATATTGTGCTCCAAAGTTATCTGCGCGAAGATCACGTCCCCTTGATGCACAATATCTCGGATGAGATGATACTTCCGCTCTATGTGCTTCCCGCATTTGTGACTCCTAGGCTCTCAGGAATTAGCCATAACATCAATATTATCACAATAAAGGGTGATAGACTTTGACATGTTTGAAACTACTTCTAGATATGTCAGGAATTTCCTGAGCCAGACAACTTCTTTAGCAGGTTCACAAGCCGCCGCCTAATCAACCTCCATAGTGGAGTCAACAATGCACCTCTGCTTAATGCTCTTCTAGACTATTGCACATTTGTTAAGAGTGAACATTGATCTTGATGTGGATTTCCTATAATCTTTATCAGTCTGGAAATCAGAGTCAGTGTATCTTGTAAGGATAAGATCCTTAGAACCATACACAAGCATGTAATCCCTCGTTCTCCATAGATATTGTTCTTAACAGTGGTCTATTGATCAAATCCCCAATTGGACCGATATCTACCGACTATTCCCACTGTATAGCAGATGTCAGTTCTAGTACACAGCATTGCATACATCAGGCTACCAACAGCCGATGCATAGGGGATCTATCTCATTTTCTCAAATTCTTGAGGTGTCTTAGGACATTATTCCTTAGATAATATAACTCCATGCTTGAAAGGGAGTAAACCTCTCTTGGAGTTCTGCATCAAAAACTTGACAAGCATCTTGTTAATGTACGATGCCTGAGATAATGCTACTGTTCTATTTTTTCCATCTCTAAAAATCTGAATACTCAGAAAAAACTATGCTTCTCCCAAATCTTTAATTTGGAATTGAGTCGCTAACCAATTCTTAATTTCAGTCTATAGACCTACATCATTCCCAATAAGTAGGATATCATCTATATACAACACTAGAAAAGCTACTAAACCATTGGTGATTCTCTTGTATACACAAGGCTCATCAACATTTTGATCAAAGCCATACGATTTTATTGCAGTTTCAAATCTTATTTCCAAGATCGAGAAGCTTATTTCAATCCATAAATAGACTGATTAAGACTTCAACATGGCAAAAAGTGAGAAAGTCTCATCATAGTTGACTTCTTCAACTTGGGTATAACCCTTTGCCACAAGTCTAGCCTTGAAGGCTTGCACCTTCCCATCAACACCTTGTTTTCTCTTGTAGATCAACTTGCAACCTACAGATTTGACACCATCAGGTTGATCTACAAGATCCCAAACAGAATTGAAGTATATAGACTCCATTTTAAGATTCATAACTTTGATCCACTCATCTTTGTTAACATCCTCCATTACCTTCTTGTAAGACAATGAATCCTCAATATCTCCTTCAGCTTCCATAGTTAGGGTTTCTGTTAAACCCATATAATGAATAGATGAGTTCGTAACCCTCCCTCTACATCAAGGCTCCCTCAACACTTGAGATGGATTTGACCTACTAGATGATTCAACTTCAACAACTCTTGTTTAGATATTGGGTTCTTCAACAACTTGATAGAGTAAACAAGCATAAAGCTGAAGCAAACAGAATCATTAAGCACTCTAGTTACACATAATTTGAGTTAAAAAACATGCTTAAAACAGTTTTTTATAAAAAGGAGGGTTTTATATGTGTATATCTTTGTAGAAACACTCTTAATCCTAATCGAACTCCGCGAAATTGATCTGCAAATTTCTAATGGACCGCCAACAGGAACTTCTCTACTATTCTCAGTCTTGGATTGAGTGGTGGAAACTCTAAATTGAGAGAAATTAAGTTGGGTTTTTGAGAGCTTGAGAGTAAAAAGGATTTTTTTTCAGAAATTTCACAAATTTTAAATTGCATGAGCTTCAAAATTCTAAAAGATGAACTATTTAACAAGTTGTTGCATGCAAACACTCATACATTCAGCTAATTGACACCTCAATTAGCACTAAGTGAGTGGGCAAGGTGTCAAAATGTGGAAAAATCCACTAACAAACTCAATGTAGGATTTTTCCACTCAACTCAATTTCAATTATTTTAATTTAATTCAAAATTTCCAACTTAATTAAATTAAATTAAAATTTAATTTCTGAAATTAAATTTTCTAAATTAAAATTGATTTAATTTAAATAATTAGATAACAATTTAAATTAATTAAAGAAATAATAATTTAATATCAAATATTAAATTAATAAAACACCTAATTTAAACATGAATTCCTATTCATGTAATCAATATTTAAATAGATATTTAAATATTTTAAACTCTCCAATTACGTTTAATTTCGATGAATTTAAATGTTTAATTATATCAAATATAATGATCCAAACCCTAAATTGAATTTGAACATTTTAAATTCATATCCTAATTCCAAATTTGAACACTTCAAATTTGCTTAATTTTCTAATCTAAGGTGTAATGTTTTACGAGCTAGTTAAGGAACCTTATAGACCTACAAATCATGAGCTTCAGCGATTTGAGATTAATTGGCTAAACTCTTTAAACCAAATTAATCAATATTCGTTAACCATCAGGACATACCACTATAGCTCGATGGTTGTGCTCTCCTCAGTGTAGATATATTTTGTCCACTTGATTTAACCATAATCAGTAAGTCGATCCTTCACAGGTCGTTCGTATTTACAGCTAGGTTAAAATTTTCGTTTTACCCCTGTAAATTCTTCTTGCTTCTTAAGCTCCCACTGATCCTCTATTGAACAATTGGTTCATAGTCCAACTAATAAACCATGTCCCTCTTGACATGAGAGGGCGGGGAGCTTTTGTTCAAGGCTAGGAATCAGTACCTAAGGTAACAACCTATCTGTTATCTCTAAAAGGGTAGGAGTGAGTTCCATGTTGAAGAACTATGTCCCTAACTATCTATTCTATCTTCTCCCCAAAATGGTAGGCTTATTGAGTAGTGCTATTGAACTACTCTCACCTATACAGATCAAAGAATAATCCCGAATAAACAAGAGTTCATAGTTAGCTCAGGATTAAGATCGAGTTACCCTAGGTCATCGAATTTGAAATAGTCAGTTTTAACAGTAAATAATCGTTTTAAAGAAAAGATGACTATATCGTGGTCCAGTCTTATGCAAAACTCTTTTGCATAGGATGTCCTTACTCGCATGTCGGCACATGAACGATTTCGGGTCACGTCGTTTGTATCAGTATACAAAGTAGGCCACATCCATTGTGTCCCCATGAGGAGGTACCCAATCTTATCCATATACTTATAGACCTTTTTGGCTATATACTATAACTTGATCCTCTTTTATGTCCCTACATAAAGTTAGAGTATTCATACTATAGCCATGGATTCGTTTATTGGATTTTTATTACATAATGCAATTTCAATAACACTTTTGTTGAATAAATGCTTCAATAATACTTTTATTGATAAATAGAATATGTTTCCATGATTACGAACTGCGAGTTTTAGGATATTCCCAACACAAATCTTGTTGAAGTTTCAATAGTTTCGTTAGAAAGTTCACTTAACACAATCTTACTGCGGGGTTTATACTCCTTTGTGTGGTCCTCTTCTAAAAAAGTAGCATTTGTTGACACAAACACCTTATTATCCTTAGGATCATATAAGTAACCACCTCTCATTTCTTTTAGGGTAACCTACAAATAGACATAATTTTGAATGAGGTTCCAATTTCTAAGGATTTACCTTAAGCACATGTGTTGGGCAACCCTAGATCCTGAAATGGCGTAAACTACGTTTAAAACCATTCCATAATTCCAAAGATGTTCTAGTAACACTTTTGGATGGAATATGATGGCGTGAAATTGGAAGTCAATTTTACTCGACAACCAAAATCCCGTGGATGCGGTATGCGATGCATGTTCTTAAGATATGCATTGTTAGTCATGCGTTGGAATGAAAATGCACCAACAAATGTATGCGATGACCATGCATCCTATCACAAGTTTTCTTGCGTTCACGCCAAGTATAACATGAACGCAAGTTTTTCAGGAAATTCGAGGTTGAACACATGGACTTGTAGCTATATGTATGCGATGATGTGTATGTGGCGGTTTAAATAAAAGAATGGAAGGGAGTTGCTAAGTTAATCTTACTCCTACTCCTATCTAACAAACAACGCAATGAGAATATGCATGAAAGGTAGAGATACGACAGCACTTAACATGAAATAAATGTATGGGAAAATAGATAACATGCGGAGATGTTATCATTGCATACTTAAGATTATTCAAATCTAATCTAGCCCTCTCGAGCATCGATTCTAACCTAGCTCTCTCGAGTCATTAGGTTCTTTCTTTAGACTTTCTCTCGAGCAGCTCTAAAGGTGTGATGGGCGCATACATAAGACAAGGTAACCGCATGAACTTGGTTGACGCAAGATTATTCCTATCTCTAGTGAACAATGCATACATTGCTTAATGCGACCAACCACTTACCCTCCCAGGTAGTTGGTTGTTGCTGACTTTACTCATAGATAAGAATTGCGTTAGCCTATAGACAGGCGTTGCCGTAGCTTCACACTAAGCAAATAAGGTTTTCTCACACACTCATGCAATGCACACCTCTGGGCGGTTTGCTACATGCTTCATATCTTTAATCCATACGACTAAGTATGCGATACTCTAGCAGTCTCACTAAGTTTTGCAATGAAAATAAAGATGCTAAGTAGAGAAGATGGAAATGGAGTTGAAGGAAACACAGAAATGCATTGAAAACAAACTGTATTAATTCCTTAATCACAAAATGTCATACAATACAATATAAGAAAAGAAAGGAAAATGAAATGACCGACTGGAAGCAAAGAATTGCTTCCAGCGGATGTGCGTTAAGGCTGTCGGTGGTGCCATGGATGGGCGATGGAGTTGACTATTTCGAGATCTAGCTCCAGTTGAAGGCTCTGGTCGTCACTTGGAATGGATGAAGGAGGTGAAAACTGTCTCTTATACACATCTAGATGTGTATAAGAGACAGGTCTTATAGTGACCGCATTCGTTTAATACCGCAACTTCTACACGATGACCGCAATCGCTTAACGAGCGCAACTCCCATGCGATGGACGATACGGCTGATTACAGCAACATCCATGCGTTGATCGATGCGTTTGCCTTTGCGATGGAGTGTTTCTCTGCATGCGGTCGTCTATACCTGTCTCTTATACACATCTAGATGTGTATAAGAGACAGGCTTAAATATCTGCTCATCGGCTTCTATTTATAAAGATTTGGTCGTCGAAAACATTAATTGGACTGCTCTGAGTCTAACATTCGGCACGTTAGTCCTTTCTGAATCTCTGCCACGAACGACGTGGTAGGTGAAATGTCAATATCATATTTTGGTTTTTCTCGAGGTAGATGCGTTGATGCGTTCATTTCACCAACCTTGCGTTGATCCCATTAGAATGCATTGTCACGTAGCCGCAATCATTTAATGACCGCATTCGCTTAATATTGCAACTCTACACGATGACCGCAATCGCTTAACGAGCGCAACTCCCATGCGATGGACGATACGGCTGATTACAGCAACATCCATGCGTTGATCGATGCGTTTGCCTTTGCGATGGAGTGTTTCTCTGCATGCGGTCGTCTATACGGTGGTCCGATTTCGACGTTTGCGTCCATTTCCTGTTTTAGCTACAAAAATAGAACATTAAACGCATAATAACACAAAATAACGGGTTAGCTAAGATTCAACATGCTGATCGACATAAACTCTTTTTCTCATGAATTTCTAACATGATTGACGCATATTCTGCCCAACAACCTTCATAATTCTAAGTAAAAGGCCTAAGATGACATGCATTTCTACATGTCATCAGAATACAGTTCAAAATATAAGCTGCAGTCTGTACTGCATAACCCCAAAACGAGTCTGGTAGGGAAGTATAACTCATCATAGACCTAAACATATCCAACAGGGTTCGATTTCTCCTTTTTGATACACTATTTTGTTGAGGTGTACCAGGTGCCGAGAGTTTGGATATAATTCTATGTTCTATAAAATAGTCTTAGAATTTTAGATCCAAATACTCTCCACATCGATCAGATCGAAATGTTTTAATGGTTTTATATAATGCGTTTTCAACTTCAGCCTTGTACTCCTTGAAATTTTCAAGGGCTTCAGACTTATGTTGCATTAAATAAATATACTCATATCTAAAATAATCATCAGTAAAAGTGATGAAATATTCAAACCCTCATCTTGCCTTAACATTCATCGGACCATAGAGGTCTAAATGTACAAGTTCTAAAGGTTCTTTGGTCCTGTGACCTTTTCCAGTAAAAGATCTTTTAGTCATTTTGCCTTCAAGGCATGACTCACACACAGATAAAGAGTTTTCTTTTAACTCGCTTGGAAGTCCATTCTTGACCAGTCTCTCAATCCTGTTGAGATTTATATGTCCTAATCTCAGGTGCCAAAGATGAACATTTTCTTTAGGTGAAATTTTAAGTCTTTTATTTTGAGTTATCGCAGTTTTAAACAGTTCAGTATTTAGGAGGGCTTTAGTTGGTAATGGTCTTAGCACATAGAAATTATTTTCAAGATTAGCCCAACAAATATGTACTCCATTTTTGTAAATAAGCACTTTATTTACTTGAAAATTTAGAGAGTAATGTTGTTCTAGAAGACATTTTACAGAAATCAGGTTCATTTTCAAGCCTGGAACCACATATACATTATCTAATAAAATATAAGATTTCTGTAAGCAAAGTCGGAGCCCTCCTATTACCATAGCTGAGACAATGTGCCCAGTTCCAACATACATTGTCATCTCCCCAACTTCTAGTTGTCGCTAAGAAATAATTCCCTGAAATAAGGAACAAACATGGTTAGTGGCGCCTGAATCTATTATCTAGGCTGAATAATCATTCTCCAATAAACAAGTCTCTAAAACAAGTAAATCATATTTACCTTGCTTGGCCTTCTTCTTTTCTGCCAAGTATTTGAGACAATTTCTCTTCTAGTGTCCTTCATGGTTACAATAGAAGAATATTCCCTTTGCAGCCCTGACTTTCTTGCCTTTCTAGGCAGCAGTTGGTGGGTTAGCTTTCCTCTTTCCACCTTTATTTTCTTCCACTTTCTGGTGTTGAAAGAAGAAAACACAAACTTAGTTTCAAAGGTCGAACCTCTGTAGAACTTCTTAAAGGGTGAAGCAACATTTGCCTCATCCTTCAATTCCTTGGTTTTCATCAAGGACTAGAAAGTCTGTAGATCATTGAGCAAAGTGGTCAGGTTGTAGTCAATCTTGTTCATAATAGCATTGCTACGAAACTGCAGGAAGCCTTCGGGTAAAGATTCCAATATTAAGCTTACCTGACTGGCTTCATTGATGAAAGACCCATTCATCTCCGCCATGTTGAAGTGGGCCATCATGTTGAGAACGTGTTCTATAGATGCCACTTCTTACATATGAGCATTGAAGATGTTTTTCAGGGCGACATGCCTGAGTTGTGCAGATGGTTATCCGAATATCCCCTGCAGGAACTCCATGATCTCACGGGCAGTGATCATGGGCTCATACTTCTTGGACAAGACTTCAGAAAGATTTGCCAAGATATATGCTCGGGCCTTTTCATTTTCCTTTATCCAACACTCATATTCCTCTTGAACGGTTCGAGTAACATTTTGAGCAGAAACAGGAGGACAATCCTTCATCAGGACAAACCTCAGGTCATCAATAAAATTGTGTTGATTGTGTTTTTCCAATTTGTGTAGTTTTCGCCAGTAAGTTTGTCAGCAGTGAGTATATTTAATGTTGCGGAAGTCATAATGAATTTGGTGAAACATACAAATTATTCATATTAGGATTCTTTGAAAAATCAATCAAAATTAGCAAAATAATATAATGCATCCTATGTGACATCTATTTTGCAATGATATTTTAGTGAGGTAGGATAAAAGTCACCTTAGGATGATCAGATACCCCTTCATTGAAATGAGACCGTCTCAACCAATATACAGAACAACTCCTTGTTACTATAAATATCAGTCACCATTGTTCGATCCAGAAACTATTAACTTGCTTAACATTTTCTTGTAAGTATAACTCTTCATTTTAGATTCTAGGGTTCTACCCTAATAAGCCAACCGTAGGGAAAAACCGATTGGACAAAAACTAAAGCAATTCTATCCATTTCTGAAGTTTGAGTAAAAGGCCATGCAAATGTCATCTGCAGGGGGACACAAGCAAAAATGCCTCGAGGTCGAGCACGAAAATTTAATACAAAATATTGATACATATCCCGCTCTCACTTACTATAAACACCCTCTCCATTCACCTTGGTATTGACCTATACAAATACCACCTGTAGGGAGACACAAGCAAAGGTCCCTCGAGGTCGAGTATAGATCTCATGATATGAACTTTTAGGGAGATACTTGAAAAGAAAAAATGAAGTATCATATACCTCATTTTCCTCCCATTGAGTGTTTTACCTAGAGTTAGTTTAACTTAGAAAAATATGGCTAATTATTTTACTAAGTGATTGTTTAAATTTGTCTAAAAGTAACATTTACTTTGGATAGTTAAAATTTTTTTATTAATGTTCATTTAACACTTTAATAAACTATAATCAATAATTGCATGCTTGTAGCAAATCTATCTAATTCACCTTTCCAGGTTAGTTCCTAGGTAGGGATGTTTCGTTTCCGTTAGCTTAAATACCTCAGCCTAGACATAACTAGCCTTAGACAAAAGGTCCCGTATAGATACATTTGCTACAAATTCAATCTTTTAATTAAAACCAATTTAATCCTATTAAACTGATTAAAAAATTAAACTAATTTCTAATCTCATTAGAAATATGATCTTAGGTTTATGTGAAACATATTTTAAAACTTTTAAGAAATGATCTTAATCTAAGGTTTGCATGCAATTCTGAATTATTGATTTTAATTCTAGTTTCATTTAATTATAACTTTTATAAAAGAAATGAAATAACTTATAACCAATTATTGCATGTGTACGCATAATTTAGGTAAATTATAACAATTATAAAATAACCTAAAATAGTGACATGCTTCATGCAATTCCATTTCATTACTTAACATACATAACATTTATATAATAAAGTAATGAAATAATTAATAACATACATTCGTCCATACATTCAAACTATATATTTTAAAACTTATAATATAAATAATGCATGACTATGTTATTAATGCATGCAAACATATATATAACATTTATATTATATGATGCATGAGCATGCTATAAATTAAATCATGCAACTATATATATAACATTTATAATATAAATGATACATGAATAATGCATAACTTATGGTGGGATTTTACTATATGACATACATTATGACATATATAAATATATATAAAATAAATCATACATTATATGCATAATTTAAAAACAATTATTAGACTGGGATTGGCTCCTAAACAAGTAATTAAATTAATATAACAACTATATTAATTTAATCAATTAAAAATAGCTAATTATTACATTAATAATAGTCAACTGGTTCAAAACAAGTGAATTGGGTCTTGAACTGCACAAACGGGACCACCCATCACCCGAACCGGCCATGAACTGCTCGAACCAAGCGAATTGGACACGAACCAACCAAGCCTCGAACCAAACCGCGTGCGAACTGGTTCATTCTTTCCATCTTGGAGCGTTGCAACGCTGTGACCGCGTTGCAACACTATGGAAAGAACTTCTGTTCCGCCCTTCACAGATTGCAATGCTACTGTACAAAAGCTACTGTATAGCTGCAAATTCCTTCAAAACTCCTCCAAATTTGGCCTCGATTTCTCCAAAAATTCATTGAAATTACAACGAACGACACAAGACATTGAATTACAGATTTTATAACTTTAATTATGCCCAAAACACTGGGCCTTTACAAATCAAAATTTGTAAAAATAAAGCAGTAAAACCAAAATCCAATCCTAAAACATCCAAAAATTGTAATACATTCAACATCCATTCATCATATAAAAAAATTTAGAATTCTACCCACCAATTCTATAAAATCAATCTGAAAAATTAAAAATTGGGACAAAAAACTACCGGTCTAATTGAAGGAACTGTGAAGTTCAGTAGCGGAAGTAAGGATCGACCCAATTTTCAATTTTTCACAGGATGTAAATTTTACAAAACCAAAATAGAAAATTATGCATTAATTAGAAAAAATTTACAACATGTGTTCTAAGAGGAAAAGGGAAGAAGAAATAATACCCTTGAAGATCACAACAATTTCTTCACAAATTCCCTCGAACAGTCATGGTCCAACGAACAAAATTCCAATGAGCACCATTATAAGTGGGACTTATGTATTTTCTTTTGGGATAGGAAATCTCTCAGGATTGTGTGTGCTCTAAGAATTTGGAAGAGGGAGATGTTGGGTTGTATGTTCTAAAACTCGCAGTTTGTAATATTAAACGTATTCTATTATCAATAAAGATGTTATTGACGTTTATTCAATAAAACTGTTATTAAATATGTGAATTGCATTTGTAAAGTCTAAATCTAACAAACTAAAGATCCATATCTATTATATGAATACATGAACTTTATGTGGAGACATAAGAGTGGATTAAGTTTAATAAATAGCCAAAATGGTCTATAGTATACGAATAAGGCTGGGTACCTTATTTTGGTAACACTATCGAATGCAGCCCACTCTGTAGTTGTTACAATTTGTTGTAAAGTGCCACAAAGAAGTGTTCCTGATTCGTTCATGTATTGACATGAGGAGCGGGGGCGTCCTATGCAATGAGTTTACATAAGATCGGACCAAGAATTAAGTCACTCTTACTTTATAGCGCTGTTTACTATTTAAGACTGACTATTTCAAAGCGATGACCTAGGTAACTTGACCTTAATCCTGAGCTAACTATGAACTCCTGTTTATTCGGGATATGTTTAGATTTGCATGGGTGAGGGTTGGCTCAACATTGCCAGCTCAATAAGCCTCCCATTTCAAGGGTAAGACCGGGTAGATAGCTAGGAACATAGGGTGCAAGACGGAATTCACTACTAACCACTTTTAGGGATAGTAGAGAGATTGTTCCCTTAAGTGCTGATACCGGGTCTTGAACAAGGGGCCCCACCCTCTCATTGACTGGAGAGGGACTTGGTTTAGTGATTGGATCACAAACCAATTGTTCATTAGAGGATCAGTGGGTCTTAAAGAGCAAGATGTCATCTTGAGGGTAAAACAACTTTTGACCCAACTTTTATGACGAACAACCTGTGAAGGGTTAACTTACTAATCATGGTTATATCGAGTGGACATAATATATCTATTGTGAGGGGAGTGTAACTACTAGGCTTTAGTGGAGTGACCCGGTAGTTAACGAATGGTGCTTAATTAGGTTAAAGAGTTTAGCCAGTTAATCACGGATCGTTGGAGCCCAAGATCTATAGGTCCATGAGGTCCCCCTACCTGCTCATATCTGACTAAACCTTAGAATAGTGTGACGAACGAATTTGAAGTGTTCAAATTTGATTTTTTGAGCAAAGTGTTAAATATATATGATATATTTAACCTAATGTTTAATTGTGAATTAAAATAAAGAGAGAGAAAATATGAGATATTTAAATAAGATTTAAATATCAAGATTATGAATAGTGATTCATATAAATTGGGATAAGTGTTGGATTTAATATTAAATTAAATTAATTAAATTATCTAATTAATTATTTGATATTAATTTAATTTCCAAATTGTTTATTAGAATTAATTTTGAAATTAAATGGAATTGGTCAAAATTGCATTAAAAGTCAAATTGTTGACTAGGTAAAAATGCAATGGAAGTCAAATTGTTTACTTTTGTTTTTTTGAAATTCAAAAAGTCAAATTTGTTGACTTTAGACTTTGAGAGTCAAAATTTGACCAAATTAGTGGAAAGAACCGACATTTATGAGTGGAAAATGCCAACTTTTGCATGGCTAAGTATTGTCGTCATTTGAAGACACAAGTCCTACTAAATCCCACTTCGAGTTAGTAGATTTTTTAGTGTCAAATTCTCATCAAACTCAAAGTTACATGTTTTTCATGTAATGGCTTTAAAAGGGAGTGTTTAATGAATTTTAAAACTCTTGGCCTTCGTGGAAATTGATGAGATTATGTGATAATCTCATCATTTTTTCTCTCAATGTTTTAGCTTTTTCCTCTCCAAATTAGTCATTCACTGGATTCCACCATCCCATTCTAAGGTCGAAGAATAGTCGAAAAGACTCTCGTGGTGATCTATGAACTGTTCGTGAGGAGATTGAAGCTAATTTGGAGAAGATTCAAAGTCTACAAAGGTTGTATTCTTTTCCCTTTTTATTTGTTTCTATTGCATGATTATCTTTGTAATTAACCTAATTAGAGTACTTTAGATCAATTTTCTCCCTCTAATGAACAATAAATCATAGTCAACTATGAACAACCTCTCTCAGGCTAAGAGAAGGTGTGGCACCACATTGTTCAAGTCCTGGAATCAGCCCTTAAGGGAGCAATTTATCTGCTTACCTAGACGTTAGGGAATGAGTGAATTTCGTCTTGTGTAGCTTTGTTCCCAACTCTCAAATCAGAAAAATCCCTAAAATGGTAGGCTTATTGAGTCAGAGATCTGGCCACTCTTACCCATGCAAATCAAAGGATCGCCTTCATATGTAGGAGTTCAAAACTCACTCAGGATTCAAGTCATGTCATATATGGTCATCTTAGTGAAATGTAAGTCTTTATTATGAACGGTGTTATATAATGAGACTATTTATTTTGTGGTCCGGTCTTATACAAACTCTTTTGTATAGAATATCTTTACTCATATGTCTCTACATGAATGATTAGGATAAGATCATTTGCAATACTTTACAACAATTGTAACATCAATAAAGCGAGCCATATTCGTAGTGTCACCAGGATAAGGTACCCAACCTTATCCATCTACTACAGACCATTTGGGTAATCACTTAAACATGATCCACCTGTATGTCTCTACATACATGTTTAAGCTATAGATGATAACCTTGGATGTTAGTTTATTGGTTTGTGGGTTAATGCTACTAAATATTAAATAAAACATCTCATATTTTATTAAATAAATAAAATGTTTGCATATGACAATTAAAAACTACATAACCCACGAGATTTAAGGCATCGACCCCAACAATATTTGATACAAATGCAATGATCCAACACGTTCGTGTAAGGGACATGTGAGTGAGGGTATTCAATGCAATGAGTTTGCATAAGACTGGACCACGATATAGTAACCTCTAGATGTAACTCCATTGACTAGTTAGGTTTCTATTTCACTAAGATGACCTAGGCAATTTAGTATTAACCTTGAGTGGATTATGGACTCCTTTTCACGAGGAATTGTCCTTTGATTTATATGGGTGAGAGTGACCAATGTGCCGACTCAATAAGCCTATCATTTTATGGACAAGACTGAGTGGGGAGCTGGGAACATAATTTCACTAGATGGATTTTACTCATTCCTGACTTTAAGGGTAAGTAGATGAGTGTTCCCTTAAGTGGTGTCTCCAAGACTTGAACAAAGGACACTACTCTCTTATTGGCCTGAGAGAGGTTTCTGTTTGATGGTTGGACCACAAATAGGGTGTTCATTAGAAGAGCACTGATACTTAAGGATGTAAAGGTAACCCAGGGGTAAAATGACAATTTGACCCAACTGGTGTTACAAACACTCATGAAGGACTAACTTACTGTTATTGGTTAACATCAGTGGACACAAAAATAAATCTGCAATGAAAAGAGTGCAACTATGGATCTATAGTGGAGTGTATCCTCAGTTAACGAATATTGATTAACTTAGTTAATGAGTTTATCCAATTAATCTCATATCATTGGAGCTCTAGTTTATTTCATTTCATTATATCCCTCTAGTAGCTCATAAAGGGCATTGGAGGTGATTAAAGTAATTTGAAATGTTCAAATTTACTAAAGGAAAGAAAATAATGTATGGAGATATATTATAATGTAAAGTTTATATTTTAATTAAAATTTGTAATATAAATTTATTTTGAATTTAGTTCAAAATTAATTTATGGGAGAATTAAATATTTGAAAGAGTTCAAATATTAAATTTAATATGAATAGAATTCATATTAAAACTATAGATTAAAATGCGCATTAGATGCACATTAAAACTATAGGTAATATGAAAGAAAATAATTGAATGTGATTCAATTATAAGGTTAAATGATGTGATATTTAATTTAATTTGATTTAATTAATTGAATTACAACTATAATAGAAATGTATTAGAATATGATTCTAATGCACTTTTATTTAAATATGAGATATTTACTTATTGTTAAATAATTTGATTAATTTTAATAAATTAAATTTTGATTTAATTTTTTTAAAATTAAATGAAAATATTATTATTTAATTAAATTAATTAAATTTGATTTAATTTATTAAATAAATAAATAATGAATTTAAATAAATAAATAAATTGTTATAACAAACTACCCAACGTGGAAAGTGTTGGGGTTGATGCCCTAAAGTCTCGTGTCCTATAGTTTGTAAACAGTTTGTACGAATGCTTGTGTTGTATAATATATGATATTTACTTCACATCTTGTTTTTTTGCTCATTTATGGTCTAATCCTGATCATTCGTGTAGGGGACATGCGAGCGGGGGCTTCCTATACAAAGAGTTTGTATAAGACCTGACCACGAAGTGTTAATGTCTCATTATATAACACCGTTCATGACAGAGACTTCACTTCACTAGGAGTTGGGAACTCCTGCCATTGAGGGTGGTCCTTTGATTTGTATGGGTGTGAGTGGCCAGGTCGCCGATTCAAACCTTCCATTTTGGGGATTCATCTGATCTGGGAGCTGGGAACTCAGCTACACAAGATGGAATTCACTCTTTCCTCGAAGCAGGGGTAAGTAGATAGATAGCTCCTTTAAGGGCTGATTCCAGGGCTTGAATGATGTGGCACTACACACCTTGGCCCGAGAGGTGTTCACACATAGTTGGACTATGTTGTATTGTTCATTAGAGGAATCAATGGTACTTAAGGAGTGAGATGTAACTACAAGGGAAAAAGGGTAAATTGGCCCAACTGTACTTACAAGCATATGTGAAGGGTCATCGTACTCATGATTGGTTATATCCGATAGACACAGAAATATATCTGTGGTAATAAGAGTTCAGCTGTTGGTCCTTAATGAAATTAATAGATGGTAGATCTCGTGGCTAAAGAGTTTAGTCAGCTAGTCACGAATCGTTGGAGCTTCGAGCTACAAGTCTATTAGGTCCTCTGGGTAGCTTGGATAAAGTCAAGAATCAGTGTTTGGGTCAATTTGAAATGTTCAAATTGACAAGAGGGAGTTCGATTATATATATGATATAATTGAACTGGTTGATTATATATATGTTTGCATGCATTAATAACATTATTTTGGAGGAAATTAGATATAAATATGATTTATATCATGTGGAGGAGAAATTATTATAATAGATATGTGATATCAAACTATAGGGTAAGAATACAATATGATTATATTCATTAATTATTAAATTGGTTAATTATATGATAATTGGCCTAAAACTTCTCTCGGTCGTGCGTTAGTAGGAGAATACATAGTCGGTTATTGTAACTGAAGAATAAAATGAAAATTTGTTTCATTTTGCAAAAGTTCGAAAAAAATTGGCAATCGGTGTGAAAACATTATGATCGCATGGTTTGAAAGCCTATACGATTGTCGCTCATCGCCTAAAAGATCGCACACCAGCGCCTAAACGATCACACACTCGTCCCTAAATGATCGCTTAGCTTTCCTAAACGATCGCATAGTATGCCGCGTTTTCTAAACGATCGTCCATCATTTACTAAACAATCACTTAGTAAAACCTACATGATCGTGTAACTTCTTCTAAACGATAAACACATAGCTATACGATAGCTTCTTTTCTCTCCCACTTGCTTATCGTCTACACGATTTGTTCTTTCTCCTACCTCTACCAAATTCACCAAAGACCATACTTTGGATTCTCACTCCGAGAATACCAAGGGCTCCATTTGGTGGTGTCGTCCCTGCTGCGCTCACTTGTTCGTGACTGTTCGTGTTGTTATCGTTTGTGTAGACGATCGTGTTGCTGTAGCTGACTTGTTTGCTCGGCGATAGAGTGCGGGTGAAGGTTTTTCTGCTGCGTCTAAGTTCAAAGCTTGAAGAGGGTCTTCAACTGGTATGTGAACTCTTTTCCTTATATTTTAGTGTTCAAAGCATGCCATTAATTAGTGTAAATTGTATAACTGTTTGATAGAATGTGTGTGTGGTAATTTTGGTCACAATGAAATTGGAAAGATCTAGGTTCAATTGAAGGAACTCTTAACGAAGAGCATCCATGGGTGCGTTCAGATCTTTCCGATTTCATTGTGACCGAAATTACCACTAATTAGCGATGGGAACAGTTGAACACTAATTAAACAGTTATGCAATTTACACTAATTAATGGCATGCTTTGAACACTAAAATATAAGGGAAAGAGTTCTCATACCAGTTGAAGAATGTATTGTACGTGATACCAATGTGGGAAGTTATATGGGAGTGGGAAGAGAGCTTCTCCAAACTCCCTCTTCTCTCTAAAAAATAGTTCTATCAGAATCATAGAATTAGTTTTCTCTCTGGCTCTAATCTTTTGAGATTTTTTTTTTTGAAGAAAATTCCCTTTGAGATCTCACGTCATTCTACCTCACTAGCCCAAGGAGAATACTGGTGAAACCATTTTGGTGGTGTTCACTTGATGTACAGCAGTGGAATCAAGATTGTAAATCTAAAAAATTGGTGAAGCCCTTCAGAGTCGTCAACGATAGTAAGAGTTTCTAGATTTTATTTCCTTTATCAATTTGTTATTAAAATCTGAAATTTTCCGCTGCACTTGGGATTTTAACCTAGCAGTAAGGTGTTACAAACAATTTGATCCTAATCGTTCATGTGGAGATATGCAAGTGGAGATGTCCTATACAAAGAGTTTGTATAAGATCGATCTGCGAAATGATTAATCTCCCTTTATAACATTATTGATTGAGGAAATTAACATTTTATAGGATGACCATAGGTGTCTCAACCTTAATCCTGAATGAGTTATGAACTATTGTCTATGAGGGCAGTCCTTTGATCTGTATGGGTGAGAGTAGCCAAATTTGTTGACTCAATAAGCCTACTATTTTGGGATTTGTTTGAGTAGGGAGCTGGGAACATAACTGCATAAGATGAAATTCACTCATTCCTACCTTTAGGGTAAGTAGATAGATGTTCCCTTAAGTGCTAACTCCAGGTCTGGAATAATGGTGCTCTTCTCTCTCGCTGATCCGAGAGGGTTTTGTTTATGGTAGGACCATAAACATATAGTTCATTAGAGGGTCAGTGGTGACTTAAGGAGTTAGACGTAATTGTTTAGGATGATGCCTTAAACTCTCGTTAGGTCCTGTAGTTTGTAAACACTGTATTGAACAAACGCTTGTGATGTAATAATATATGATATTTTCTTCACTATTGTCTATGAAACATGGGATATTTTATTTGCTTTACTACAAACCAATAAACTAAGATGTAACGACCCGACCCCCGAGGACTTAAGTTAGGCCGTTACTAAATACATGTATGCATGGAACTCAAAACGACACTTGGTTATAATGAAATAAATGCTAATTAAATAAGGTAAGTTCAAAGGACTTTCATTAAATTCGAATACTAAAACAATAGTAGGGTACCCATAAATCATAAAGGATAATAAATAAGTTTGAAAAACGATTCTTAAAAGTAAGTTTTAAATATTAAAACTAAAAGTTAAGAGAAACATGAAAAGAACTCTAAATCTTATGATGCGGAAGCGTAAAAAAACTAGTCCTAGTGGCTCGATCACAAATTCCGCTTGTCCATCGCTGGTGCATCTCTACCCTTATCTGAAACAAAAGCATGAGAAAGAATGAGTATAAAATACTCAGTAAGTAACCTCATTACTGGGGTCAGGCTGGGCATTTATGTCCTCTAGATACCCATCTCTGGTGAAACATATATACTGCTCTAGTTCTCATGGGACACATATACACATGAAACAAGAAGGAGACTAAGTCCTATCCTACTGTAGTTAAGTATGCCCATTACCTTTGGTGAATCCCGAAGGAGACACAAACTGGTGAATTCCGAAGGAAACACAAAATCTAATGGGCATCTAACTAATCGGTAAGGACATTTGCACAGTCTCAACATCATAATCATCACTGTACGAATCTATGACGTACATATATACCTCAACATCATGGTTCTATAACATACATGTACCTCAACATCACATACCAACTCATACTAGCATTCAAGTGTCTATGTGCATAAATAAATAATTCATATCTCGTACCAGAACATACTTTGATCATATTATACTATCAGTCTATCATGCTAACATTCTGCCATGACATACATTTATCATGCTAGCATACATCTAATGCCTGGCTCGTGGGCAGTTCTAGTAGTAAGATTACTTACCTCAAAGTTAAATCCAAAATTAACCCAAGCAATTAATCTCCAACAAAGAAACTCTCGAATTAATTCCCCTAGCACAAAACACAAACACTAGAATTCAATCTTTGGACCCAAAACCAAAACATACCACATTTAATCTAACGAACCCCAATTTAACTTACCAAAGTTATGGCTTGGTCCAAGATCAAATCCACAACCAAAAGTTTGATTGACCAACCCGAAACAACTTTTGCAACGTCGCACGATCCGCTTTCGACCTTGAAACTCTTCCAACACTCAAATCTATGGCCCAAACATGATGGTTATTCACAATTTTAGCCAAAATCAACCGAGTATTCTAAAATCCCCAAAGAAAATTATAAAAACTTTTATTTTACCCAAAGGCTCCAAGATTCTGGCACAAGCAACGGTGGCGGCGACAGAAGAAATCCGATGGCTAGGCAGCAGATCCGACGTGACGACGCGGATTTGAGGTGAGATGAAATCTAGATTGGACGGATCGGGCTGGATGACGGGACGGGCGACTCGACGGTCAGCGGTGAACGGCAAGCAGCGGAACGGCTGGCTGGGAGTGCATGAGTCGACCTGGGCGGCTGAGCATCAACGGCGTGGCTTTAGATCCGACGACGTGGCTTGGCGTGAGCATATCTGGCGGCACACGAGCGCGGGCGGCTCGGCGTGGGAGACCGGAATCAGATCCGGCAGCGCGAACGTGGGCGGACGAACGACTGAAATCCTTTCGATTTGGCGCGGTGGCTACTGACACCAAGGCATTTGGCAGCGTGGACGAACAGTTTGTGATTGACGGCGACGGAGCGACGCGGTGCACGTGCAGTTTGATGGCGGCTGGAGGTAGGGCTCGGTGAAGGAAGAAGAAATTGAGGGGGTTGGGGCGCCTGATGCATGAGGAAGAAAGGGAATGTGGGTTTTTTTTAAAAAAATTAAAATTAAAAAAAAAAAACTAAAAAGGAAATAAATATAATTATATTTTATTCCTTTTCTTATTCCACTTTATACTATTAAATTCCTTTCCTTTTCAAAAGAAAATTAATTCCTGCCATTAATTTTCAAATTGAATAATTTCATGCCAACAATTAAATTTTCGCACTTACACTTAAAGTCCAAAATTCCAAAAATGCCCTCCAACTAATAAAAATTACTAAAATTCCAAATAATAAAGTTACTGAAATTACATTATTACTAAAAAAAATGTGCAGGGTGTTATATAAGATCTTTGGTTATCGTTGTAACTTAAGCATTTATGTGGAGACATACAGGTGGATCATGCCTTAAGTGATAACCAAAATGGTCTATAGTATATGGATATAGGAGGGAAACCTTATCCTGGTGACACTACGGATGCGGCCCACTTCGTAGAAGAGTTACAAGTATTGTGACTTGCTACAGACGGTCTGATTCTGATCATTCATGTGGAGACATGCGAGCGGGGGCGTCCTATACAAAAGAGTTTGTATAAGACCGGACCACAAAGTGTTATAGTCTTGTTATATAATGTCGTTTATGATAGAGACTTCACTTTACTAGGATGACCATAGGTAACACGACCTCAATCCTGAGTGAGTTGGGAACTTTTGCCTTTGAGGGCGGTCCTTTGATTTGCATGGGTGCGAGTGGCCAGATTGCTGACTCAAACCTACCATTTTGGGGATTCGTCTGATTTAGGAGCTGGAACTTAGCTACACAAGATGGAATTTACTTCTTCTCTGAAACAAAGATAAGTAGATAGATTTCTCCCTTAAGGGCTGATTCTGAGGCATGAACGATGTGACGCTAAACACACCTTCTCATGGCCCGAGAGGTGTCCACACATAGTAAAACTATGTTGTATTGTTCATTAGAGGGATCAGTGGTACTTAAGAAGTTAGATGTAACTACAGGGGCAAAACGGCAAATTGGCCCAACTGTACTTATGAGCATCTATGAAGGATTATCGTACTGTTGATTGGTTATATCTGATGGACACAAAAATATATCTGTGGTGAGAAGAGTGCAACTGTCAGTCTTTAGTGGAGTGCCTAACAGTTAACGGATGGTGGATCTTGTAGCTAAAGAGTTTAGTCAGCTATTCACATACTTTTGGAGTTTCAAACCACAAGTCCATAAGGTCCCCTTGGTAGCTCAATGGATTCGAGCTGAGAATCAATTTTTGGGACAGTTGGAAGTGTTCAAATTGTCAAGAGGGAGTTTGATTATATATGATATGATTAAACTGGTCGATTATATATGATATAGTTGACATGATGTATGAGATACATTAATTGGAGGAAAAGGATATAAATATGATTTATATCTAGTGGAAGAGNATATATGATATAGTTGACATGATGTATGAGATACATTAATTGGAGGAAAAGGATATAAATATGATTTATATCTAGTGGAAGAGAAAAGGACTATAGTTTATATGTTGCATATGATGTGATATTAAAACTATAGGTTATAAATATAATATGATTATATTTATTTATAATTAAACAATTATAAGATAGTTGTTGGTGATTTTTCTCCATAACCGTATGGGAAAGTGGGAGGTTGCATTCAGTTTTTATAACTGAAGGATAAAATGAAAATAGTTTTCATTTTGCAAAGAGATCGGACAATCGCTTCATGAATTGTACACTGCCCATCGTTTAGCTAACAAAAGTATATACGATAGCTCAAGTTGTCCTAAACGATCGTGTACATGTGCAGTCAACCTAAACGATTGTTTAACATTTTCTAAACGAACGCACACGAGAGCGAGTTTTCCTAAACGATCGTCTAAACGATCAACCCTGATTTACTAAACAATCGTGCACCTGTTACTAAACGATCAAGCACCCGTCTATACAATAGACTCAAAATCTCTCCCACTTTCTTGGTCGTTGTAAACGATCGTAGTTTCCTCATCCCCTGTACCAAATCTAACAGAGCCCACACCTCCTGGATTCTTACTCCGAGAATACCGAGGTTACTGAGTAGTGGTGTCCTCCTTGCTACTTATTCGTGTAGAAGACCGTGCGGTGGTGAGCGACAACGAGATTTGGTGGACAATTGACTCGGTGATCATAGCGACAACGAGAGTTGCTGTTACTTGACGAGAGCGAGAGAAAGGCAGAAGAAGTATTCTTCAAAGGTGAGTTTCTCAGTCTTTTATATTTAAGTTTTAAAAACATGCTATAATTTGTTAGTAGATGCATAACTTGTTATATGTTTGTGAATGCGGTATTTCTGTCACAATGAATTTAGAACGATCTTGCTTCCCCTCTCACCTATAACACATAGGAGTTTTTGTGAGATTCATGGAAGTAGAAGAAAAGTTCTTCTACAAAAATTCTCTCAAGTAATCCCTCTCTCATTTACTCTTTCCTTTACCAAAATCGAAAAGCCCACAACTACTTTGATTCTTATTCTGAAGAACAGCAAGGAAGACTCTATGGTAGTGTCCTTATTGGTGTTTATTCGAGGGAGAAATTCATTGTACGTTGAGTTCGTGACGTGGGAGTTTGTTCGAGAGGAAACCAATGAAAATTGTCTTCAAGGGTTAATTCCTCTAATCTCTCTATTCCTATGTACAACATGTTTATTTATACATATGTTTATCCTATAATTCTATATGTTTTCTCTGTTTTCACTATTTTCAAAATGAATTTCGGAAGCACACACATTCACGTGCTTCCGTTGAGGAATTCGATTCCTTCAAGATACACTAGAGGTCATACCATTCACAAAAAAATCACTAAAAAATAGGAAAAAAAAATCAGATTACCCAAACCCATGTATGTACCTCAAACACAGGCTTTAGAATCCCAAGCTTCCAAACTTTGCACCCCAAACACAAGCATTTGTAATTCTTAGACTTCAAAACCCCATCAAATAAGCTCCTGTGCATTTGATTCCCAAGCTTATGATTCAAAACCTGCGGCCTAACTCCCCTTTAAATTCTCAAGGTCAAGTACAAACATACATTAACATGGAAGCATTTCAAGTATCGTTTCTTATGACACTATCAATACAATTCAATTAATTTAAGATAGAGCTTTTTAACACAACCAAGTTGTAACCAAACAATGAGTGGCTTTGGGGTTGAGTTCAATTAATAAAGAAAAAGAGAAATAAGAAACAGGGATTAAAAGTCAAGCTTCGATTCATGGATAAATTGCATTAGGCTATGTAGCAACATCACAGTCGCATCAACTATCATGTGAATAGAGAACAACTTCTTTAGTCTTGTTACAAGTACTTTTTAAAAGCACAAGTAATTAGTCCTATATTTCTATATCTTATTAGAACTTAGATAAATTCACACATTCTCTTAGTCCTCTGGTGTGTCTTATGTCTCATAAGATCATATGGCAACCTATATGTATCTAGGCTTTTAGTTTGTATCCATAAAATCAAATCTCTTAAAGGAAATTTAGCCTATAAATGAAGAAGACTAAATAAACTTCATTAAATCAAATGTCATGAATTATAGCAAAATAATTTAATGATAAGAAATGGTAAAGGAAAACAGTAAAATAGAACAAAGAAGAAATTTGAAAAGAAGTAAAACAATGGTCTTAAGCAAGCCTACACAACTAAGGAGTCATTTATGATAGATTCAACATATTTTTAAAGGTGAATCTCATTCTACAATACGTTCTCACAGGTAAAGATAACTTAAAAAGATCTTAGCCTTCAGAGCAACTCTCGTTCTTGAAAGAAGTGTAGACTAACATGTAATTTTTTTTCCAAATCACAAATTCATCATCCATTGATGATTTCCATGCCTTTTATAGATCCAAATCAGTTGGGTGAGGGCCGACATCCATATTTGTCGAAGCCCGATACGTTTGTGATGTACGTGCAATACGATTGCATCCTAGGAGCTTTTTTTACATTTCCTGTAAAATAACAATCCTTGAACATAAAATAGCTCTATCTACACCAAAACTTCTTTAACTCACCCAAAATAACTCACAAACATGTAATCATCTATCTTGATTGGTTTAGGACTTCTCGAGATTATAATTACACACTTTAAACTCAATTTGTACATGAATTTCTGTTAAATGAAAGGTAAAAAAATATACGGGACTTTAGAATTTTAGGTATAAATCAAGACTTGAAACAATGTGGCGATGACTTAAGATAGTTGTGAGGTCCAATTTTCTATTTTAGATCACTGCCACACCATTCAAGTATCAATTTTTATTTTTAAAAAAGTTAAAAAGTTTCTACTACCATAGTGGTTTTGAAATGTTCATGACACTTTAAAAAATTAATAATGTGTTGAAACTTGAGTATTCTTTAACCAAAAAGCAAAATCTAGGCATTTTCTATTATATAACTTCTAGATAGAGATTTGTCATGAAAGATTGGTCCATAATATTTATGATAGTTTTTCATATATCAACTCTTTCTTTTAGTATACTAAATTTTATCTTCAACATATCTATTTATTTTAACCAAGCTCTTTACTTTTATTTAGACAAAAGTTAAAGGGGATTTTCAAAAATAGAAAAATAAGAAAAATTATTTACAAAAGATAGTAAAAATTTAATTTTTTTTTCATAGAAGCTGATAGAGGTAGATAGAAATCTATTAGTGTTTATCGGTTTTTTTTTTACTATTTTTGTAAATATTTTGACATTTTTTCTATCTGTGAAAATTTTTGAAAAATTAATGTATATTAATAGAAATTGAATATGCTATTAAATATATTACCGGTATGAGTAAAATTTGAGTCAAATTATACCTTTTACTTCTATTTAGTTTTTATATTTAAAAAGTTTTTAATAAATTAATCGATTATAAAAAAGCTTTTAATAAATCTACAAATTATCAAGTTAAAACTTTTTGATTCCATGTATTTTTTTTCCAGTAAAGTTTTAAAAGATTACACTCATACAATACACATCTAGGTTTTGGTACAATGGTCAGCCCTCTAACCATAATCCATTAATGTGAGTTCAAATTATATTAAGATCTGCGATTGACTATTATCTGTGTCTATTATGACACAGATAGACACATATAGTAATTTATTACGATCTATCACGGATAGATAGTAAAATTTTACTATATTTATAATTTTTTCTATTTATATTCTTATATTTAAAAACACTCCTTATTTTACATTAGCTATTTTCTTCTTTTGTTTTTCTTTTTAATTTTATAAAAACAATGAGATATTAAATTGCAAATTTTCTGTTTTCTTAAACAAATTAAAAACATTTTTACTGTATTCTAGAGATGAGGCCTTAGTCATTTAACATTAATAGGGTTAAAATGCAAATTTGATCCATAATTTGTTAATTAGATCTTTATCCCTTTAAATTATATGCAATATCAATGAAAGTATACATGTATTTGAGGTTTTGTCTCAAATTTAAGAGTATAGTTTGACTTTTTCTGGACAAAATTTTAACTATAATTTAACAGTTTAATACGTTAAATTTAAAGTCGGATATATGATAAAGTATAACAAACTTATTAATAGATTTATAAAGTGTAATTTGATAGAAAAAGTGATTAATGTAGTCACCATGCCCCAAAATGTTTTCAATATAATAATGGATTTATCAAATTAGAAATTATTTATGATGTTTTAACACATCACAAAAAACTAAATCCTATAAAACTATAGAATAATAGTAGTTTGACAATTAAATATAACTACAATTAAATAAAAATTCTATTTACGTATTTTAATATATATATATATATATTCTCTCTAAAATCATAGGACTAGCATAAAACTTTTACAATTTGCAATTATTAATTTTTTCTAGAACATAGTAAGCCAACAAACAAACCAAACTAAAAGGTTATGTTGGAAACGACAAAACAAATGCTCATTATCCGCTCGTTCTCTTTTAAGAAGTTTCGCGGCTCTGTCCAAGCGTGTAAGCATTTTAGGAATTACTGTCACATCGTCTCCAGGATAAAACAACCCATCAAAACACACACCTTTCTGACTAAATGCTCGAAAAACGAAAACGGAAAAAGAAAAAAAAAACAGAGGAGAGCGATCGAGAATGGAAGAGAATGAAAATGAATGTTATATTCTGAACTGGCCTATAAAAGACGCGCCTTTTATTGGCCTTCAGAGCTGAACTGCCGTGAGAGAAAAACACGTTCAACCTCTAAACGTGCATGCTGAAGGCAGATAACCGAAAGATGCGGACGGAAGATGTGGGCAGGGAAGACCAAGAAGGCCAATTGACAATTTTTTTTCTCTTAAATAAAAATGATGAAAATAATAATAATATTTTTATTAAAAACTAATCACCTCACACACACGTGCACGTCCACCAAACCCACATTGATTTATCTCCTCACTCCTTGCAAAACATGGGTACCCCTTGGCGCCCAAACCTATAGTCCAAGGTTAGCCCAAGGTTGGAGTACAAAAAGGAGACTCCCTTTTCAAAATCTACCAATGTGGGATTCTCAACCAAAGGTTGGTTCCCTTTAGTTTTTTTTTTTCCTTTAAAAAAAAGTTCAATTTTCACACAACAATCCCCACTTTAGAATTTAAACATAAGAAAAAATGAATTTTTCATCGAACAGTTTCAGTCTATACAATACTGTGCATAAGCAAATGTGTCTTAGAACTTGAACCTTTACATAGTATAGATGATTCAAAATATACTAGAGTAACCCTTGGTTTTGAACTCTATCTCTAACAATATCTCCCACATAGTGTCATTAGGGTGTAGTTCGAAAGCCCGTGCTTTAAGGCCTAGCATGTGTATCCCGGTTTAGCGAATGCTTTAGAGAGTTAGCCTAAAAAACTCCATAGGAAGCGCCTCCCACTTCCACATTCATATAGGTGGGTCTATCAAAAGTACTCATGTAGCTAGGTTCTCCATTTGTCATTGAGGATAGATCACATTAAGAACTGAGTTCAACCTCTCTTACGCTTCAGGATATCATGCTCAGACTCTAAGTCATAGGAATGGAACTCTGTGTTTGTTTTAGCATGATTCACTATATATCACTTGTGATCAGTTATTACTCGTTGAACCTATTTCTTGGGATCTCCTGTCAACAAGTTGGGTTTTCCTCACAGTGCTTCATCTTTCTATGGGCATGAGTCCCATCCTTTTCGAGGATCTAAAAACCTTCTCTCTAGCCAGTCCTTTCATCAAAGGATCTGCCAAATATTCATCAGTCCATATATGATCCACTCTAATTGCACCAGCAGTGAGAAACTCTCTAATGGTACTGTGCTTACAATGTATTTGTCGCCTCTTTCTATTGTAGTAATGGTTCTGAACTTTTGCAATTGTTGCAATACTATCGCAATGGATCAATATGTCTGGTACCGGCATTTCCCATAAGGGAATCTCTTATAGTAGATTTCTAAGTCAACCTGCTTCTTCACTAGCTGTCGCTAGTGCTATCATTTCTGACTCCATTGTAGATTGGGCTAAAATAATTTGTTTCTTGGACTTCCAAGAGACAGCTCCGCCTGTTATATTAAAGATATAACCACTTGTAGCCTTTGAATCATCCAAAAGGGAGTTCTAGTCATCATCGCTGAACCCTTCCAAGATAGCGAGAAACTTCTGATAATATATTTCTAGGTTTTGGATTTTCTTCAAGTACCTCATAACCCTTTCTATAGCATTCCAATGCTCTTTACTAGGTCTGCTTGTAAACCTGCAATGTAATCTTACATCATAAGCTATGTCAGGCCTAGTGCAGTTAGCAACGTATCTAAGATTGTCTATGAGCAGATTGATTAACATTGTCACCAGTGTTCTTGAACAACTTAACACTAGGAGTATAGGCTGGTTTACATTTAAAGTAATTATATTTCTTTAGAATCTTTTCTACATAGTGAGATTGATCTAAAGAAATTCCCTTTTCAGACCTAGTCACTTTTATGCCTAAGATTACACTAGCTTCTCCTAAGTCTTTCATGTCGAAGTTTGCACTTAATATAGATTTCACATCATTTATGACGTGTTAGTTCGACCCAAAGATTAATAGATCATCTACATATAGACACATGATAGTGCAAATATTATTTTCAATCTTATGGTAGATGCATTTGTCACTTTCATTAACCTTAAATCCGTTAGATAGGATTAGGTTATCAAACTTTTCATGTTATTGCTTAAGAGCTTGTTTCAGACCATAGAGAGATTTGTCTAGTTTACACACCTTATTTTCTTGACCATGGACTACAAAACCCTCAGGTTGTTCCATGTAAATCTCTTCTTCAAGTTCACCATTTAGGAAGATGGTCTTTTACATCTATATGATGTACTATGAGGTTATAAAGGGCAACGAGAGAAAACAGGACACAGATTGAGGTAATTCTAGTGACAGGGGAGAAGGTGTCAAAGAAATCTACGTTTTCTCTTTGTCTAAAACCTTTTGCCACTAACCCGGCTTTAAACTTGTCAACTGTTCTATCAGGTATAAATTTCTTCCTTAAGATCCATTTGCACCCTATTGCCTTGCAACTTGAGAGTAGATCTACTAAGTGCCAAGTCCTATTTAACTCAAGAAAGTCCATTTCATCATTTATGGCTTCTTGCCATAAGTTGGCATCTATAGAGGACAAGGTAGCTTTTAGATCTTTGGGATCTTCTTTTACATTATAGGTCTGAAAGTCAACCCCAAAATCCTTGGTGGTTCTAGTTATTTTGCTTCTTTTAGGTTTTGGGTCGGTTTCCTTTGTAGAGGTAAGGTTTCTAACAGAGGTTAGACTACTTGATCTCAAGCCCCCACTATTTCTTGATTTAAAAAGAAATCTATCCTCAAAGAAGTCGGCATTGTTTGACTCGATGATAACTTTGTTTACTAGATCATAGAACCTATAGCCTTTACTATTTATGGCATAACCTATAAAGACGTACTCATAGGCTCTATTGGCTAGCTTTCTTCTTTTAGGGTCTGGAACCCTTACATAGGCTAGACAACCCCATGTTCTAAAATATGACAAGTTTGGTTTTTTATTCTTGAGGATTTCGTAGGGTGAAGTTGTGTTTTTAGACTTTGGGATTCTATTCAGGACATAACAAACGGTAAGGATGATTTCACCCCACCAATAAGACGCGACTCATGAACTAAGTAAAATAGAAACTACTAGCTCAACTAAAGTTTTATTTTTCCTTTCGACTTTTTCGTTCATTTCAAGAGAGTAAGGTGCAGTTTTTTCGTGTATTATTCCACGTGAGTTAAAAATTCATTAAAGTTGTTCGAGTCATACTCAGTTCCTCTATCACTATGAAGTCTTTTAATCTTTCTATTGAACCGATTCTCTACTTCAGAAATAAAAATTTGAAGGCATCAATCGCATCACTTTTGTTTTTCAACAAATATACAAAAGTAAAATCAAATCAGTCATCAATAAAAGTAATAAAATATCTTTTACTATTCCTAGTCAAGATGTCATCAAATTCATGTAAATCAGAATGAATTAAATCTAGAGGCTAAAAAATCCTAAGTACAGATTTATGCAGAGTTTTAGTAATTTTAGCCTGACTACAATACTCGCATTTATCAAATTTAGTTATGGATAACTTAGGTATCATTTCCAGCCTAATCATGTTACTAATTAATTTCTTACTAACGTGACACAATCTAGCATGCCAAACATTCATAGAACACAACATATACATAAAAGATTTCATTTTATTAAGATCTAAATTTAATTTGAACATTCCCTCAGTTGCATACCTTTTTTTTTTTTTTTCCTACAAATACATTATTTTTTGTAGGGGTATATAAGTTTGCCCCTATGGTTTGAGTAAATCCAGCTTTTTTGAGGAGATAGCCCGAGACCAAGTTCTTTCTTATCTCAGGAGTATGCAGGACGTCCTTCAATGTAAGGGTCTTCCTAGAGGTAAACTTCAACTCCACCTCGTTGGTTCCAGCAACTTTCGTAGAGTGGTGATCCCCCAATATAATATTTTTATCCTTAGTTTCAGTATAAGTTGTAAAGAGACTAAGATCATGACAGACATGGTGCATAGCGCCAGTATCTATCCACCACCCTTCAAAACCATCGATCACATTTACTTTTATGATCATGGCAACTAACGGTTCTTCTGTCAAGTTCGCCTGACCAACAGGACGACGCCTATTCCTACAGTTCCTAACCATGTGTCTAAATTTATTACAATTAAAGCAAAGGAACTGTATCGTTTCTCTTGAAAGGGGTTTTTGCTTTTTCTGTTGGTTCTGGTTTTTGGAACCACGATTTGACCTTTCCTCTGTCCCTTTTGACTTTTGGTCAGGTTTTACCATGACAGAAGTGGATCTCCTAGGTACGACGTTGACCTCCTCCCTCTAGTCCTACTTCCGGGCTTCCTCCTCAATCCTTAGCTGAGTGATGAGACTCTCTAAGGAAAGCTCCTTGGTCTTATACCTCAACGTGTTCTTAAAGTCCTTCCACAAATGGGGCAGCTTATCAATAATAATAGCAACTTGGAATTGTTCGTCTAGAGGCATACCTTCAGTTATTATCTCATAGGCTATCTTCTGTAGTTTGTGGGACTGGGCCTCCACATATTTGTCATCCATCATCTGGAACTTGAGATAACAACTAACATCATATTTCTTTGACCCAGCCTCCATGGTGTCGTACTTCTTTTGCAAGGCGTCGCAGACCACCTTTGTTGTCTTCATTGTGCTGTAGTAGTCATATAGATCATCAGTCAAACCATTTAGTATAACGTTCTTACATAAAAAATCTTTCTCCTCCCAGTCAGTAGATTCTTTTATCTGTTGTTCAGTTTGTGCTTCTAGCGAGACAATTAGTTTATCCCTGATACATGCGTCGACTACTTTCTTGACGGTAAGAAAGAACATCTTTTGCTTCCACCATTTGAAGTTCGCTCCATTGAACCGAAATGGACGGTTGAGGTCGGATGTCTAATGTCGTTGTTGGTGAGGGTCATTTGCGAATTGGCAGAGAGGTGTTACAATTGTTGGAAACAACAACACCCTTAGGATAACAGCAAACGGTCGGGAGCGGAACCTATAAAACAAAAGCTTGTTACAGGCCGAGTCACGGAGCTCGTGAATTACTACCATGTCATCTCTAGGATAAAATAACCCACTGGAACACACCTTTTTGACAATTTTCTCTTTTTAATAACTAAATAACCTCTTTTACAACTATTAAATGTCCCTTTAAATGAATTATTAATTTTAATTTTGATATTTAATAAGTTAACATTCATATAACTAATAAGAACCGTAAACAAAAGATCAAGAAATGAACTTCATTTCCACATTTACAAAATTTAAATTTAAAATGAAAAAAAAAAAAACGTTGAACTTGAAATGGTCAGAGGCTGCGCGAACGCAAGCCCCCACTACCCCAAATTACGACGTAGGTTCTGCCACGTTGGACAGACCTTAGGAGAACTTTTCAGAGTGCAATGGGAATCTCTAACCCAAGCCATGAGGCTTCTTGATCGCTCAAAGACTCCGTCCAGGTTAATATGTTTCCTAGCCGACACTTGCTTCCGTTTTATTCTCCATTCCCGCCTCTCTTCTTCACCATTTTCTCGATGTGGGACAAATACAAACTTCCACAACTTTACCATATTTGTAGACTTTTCTTTTTTCTTTTTTTGAGAACTTCAAAAGGTTTTTGGTTATATATTTTATCTTGTTTCATTTATTTTTTCTTGAGAGATGTCCTTTCATAGTTGTTTCCACTCCCTTTTCTTATACGCTAGGCTTGAAATGTCTTTACATCCATGAAAATAGGTGTGTATATGAGTGAGATTGTGACATTTTTTTTTAGACTAGGTCAAGTTGGTAATCTAAATGATCCAAACATGGTCTCCAATTCAACCTTTAAAATTTGGGTTGAGTTAGATTGGGTTAGGTTGTCGGGTTATTATTATTTTTTTCTTCTTAATTTAAAATACCTAAATTTATCTACAACACATATCTAATAACTAAAATCATATAAAACTAAACTCTTATATATCAAATATCTATAATATATATTACAAAATTTATACAAAAACATTCTTAAAAGAAAAACATAAAGAATTCACAATTTCATCAATTTTAAAAGAAATAAATAATTTTTTTTATTAATATATATGTACTTTGATTTGAGTTGAGTCGAGTCAATCCAATTTTTATTTACTCAACTCTGGACCCAATCCAACTCAAGAAAAATAGAAAAAAATTCAACACAACCCAATTCAAAGACAAAACTAACCTAACCCAACCTTTATAATTTGGGTTAGACAATCCATGTTGTTCGAGTTGTTGGGTCATTTGAACATCCTACATGGAAATATAAAAACCTCAACTTTTAGAAAATATTGATCGACTTATCTATTGATAAAATATTGATTGATATTTTGAAAAAAAAAATTATAAAAGTAAATAATATTTTATAGATATTAGGAGAATATGATATCCTACCAAAAAAAAAAAAAAAAACAGGAAGATCCTACACATGGATGTGTTGTTTATCACACATACTTTAATACTTAAGTCAAAGTGTTGAATAGTATAGCAAAGTTTAGAGTTTGAAAAGTGAAAATAAATAAATTATAATTATATATTTACCATGAATTGAGTTTTCTCTCAAACTAATTAGCTCATTTTGGCCTATGCCTTGTCATGTTTTTATATTTGATTACCTTTAAACCTATAAATTTGCTTCATCTCATCATGCCCTCAAGTAGTCTATTTGGTGCAACAGCTTAACTTTGATATTACACCCCCTATAATCTTCTTATACTAATACTATATATGAAAGGTGCTATGAGGTAATCTTTCTCTCTCCATTTAATAATCTCTATGTTACCGTTTCTAGATGGGAGACAATTCTTCGAGTGTAAGTGTAACAACCCCAAATTTCAACACTAAACTAGGAAACATTACCAAAATTTAACATGCAGCTATCTTTACTTTGTTTTATGTTAAAAGAAAAAAATTGACAGCATATATGTAAACATAACAAAACCAAAACTTTATCTTAACACATGTTTCAAATGAACACACTCCCAATAACATTCAAAACAAAAAACTTCTCTCCACAGAACTACAAGATTTCCATAAAAGTAATACTCAATATTTATCTAATCAGGTTCAACAAAACTTACTAAGACAAAACAAGCTCAGACAATGTGAAATTCAAACATATTAGAAAATTTTAAAATCTATTACAAATTTTCGAACTTAAAGATAAATAAAACAAACTTAAATTTAAAACAAAAATCCAATTCCAAATGTTTAATGTAAAATCGACTCATAGAGAAAAGAGACAAAACAACTGCGTAATCTTAAAGATTCAACTTTCTCAAGCTTCCTCCTCATCATCACCAAGTTTCAGTCTATACACACTTATACTGGTAAATAGCCCACACCTAATGGGTCATCAAACAACATGCATATATTGCAAAAACATACAGGAACTGTAAATGTCAATCAAATCATGATATACTCATAAATCAGATAATCCTATGTAAAACATACATAGCTGATAATTATTCAAACAAGAATAAAACATTGTATTAATCACAACATAAGACATTCTCAGTTTAACACATAATTATTGCATTTAAATATACTAACACATGATTTGATGCACCATGTTATGTGTCACGAGGCGGAAGCGCGGTATGCGTATCTAATAAAATTTTTCCCGTGCGGCCTCAAAGAACCCTCCTTAACCAACCTATAAGTTGGACCCAATATTCCCCAAAGGTACCTACTAAAGCTCACAAACCTTAAAGTGGATTGTTTGACTCACGTTTGAGTGGGAGAAGAGAAGGCCATACTTGATTGTGGAAATAATTCTTTATTATCAAAGATTATGAAAACCATAATACACACTCAAGGAGGACTCTACTTACAAGACCAAACTCTAGAGAGTATGGAGAGAATTACTTGCTTCACAATTGAAGTCTCAAGTAATTTTCTAGTAGTTTTTGGACAGCCCCAACCTTTTACTATTTATATTGGTGGGAGGAGCCTATAAATGAGAAGTTAGTGGGGGACTGGCCCTAGTGGGGGGTTAACCACCCACTACCTTACAAAATAGAGCCATTCTTCATGTCCCATGATCTTCTACCTTTTAGGAGAGGACATACCCACTATCTCCACCATTTTAGCTCCATTCCCACTTTCTATATTTAGGACACCACCACCCTAAGTTATTGTTGGGATTGGTGTCCTAATTCTCCCGGACTCTCGTTGTTTTGTAAAGATACACATTGAATAAAATAAGTGTTATTAAATTCTGGCATTTACTCATATCCAATAAACAAAGCTCCTTGGTTATCTTATGTGAACTTAAGCATGTATATGTGATATACAAGTGAATCATGCCTTAAGTGATCACCTAAATAGGTCTGTAGGATAAGGATTAAGGTGGGATACTTGATCCTGGTGACACTACGGATACGGCCCACTTTTGTAGAGGTTTGCAAGTGTTGTAAACTACTACAGATGGTTGATCTTGACCATTCATATGGAGATGTGCGAGCGGGGGTGTCCTATACAAAGAGTTTGTATAAGACCTGGACCACGAGATGACTAGACTCTGTATATAACGCCGTTGATACTAGAGACTTTGCATTCACCTAACGACCATAGGTGACACAACCTCAATCCTGAGTGTTTGCAGAACTCCTGCCCTGAGGGCGGTCCTTTGATTAGTATGGGTGAGAGTGGCCAGATTGCCAACTCAACATACCTACCTTTTGGGGACTTGTCTGATCTGGGAGCTGGGAACTCAATCCACAAGATGGAATTCACTCCTTTCCCGAAGTAGGGATAAGTAGAGAGATTGCTCCCTTAAGGGCTGATTCTGGGGCTTGAACATAGTGGCCACAATTTCTCTTTAGAAGAGAAGACTCAGTCATAGTAGAACCATGACTTATATTCATTAGAGGGATCAGTAGTACTTAAGGAGACAGATGTAACTACAGGGGCATAACTGTTATTGGCCCACCTGTACTTACGAGTGATCTGTGAAGGATTGTCTCACTACTGATTGGTTAAGATGGACACATAACGGATGGTGGATCCCTAACTAAAGAGTTTAGTCAGTTATTCACGTACCATTGGAGCTTCAAGCTACAGGTCCATGAGGTCCCCTTGGTAGCTCAATGGATTTAAGTTGAGGAAGTTCTTGGTATTGATTTGAAATGTTCAAATTGACAAAAGGTATTTTGATTATATATGATATAATCGGTATATATGTTATAGATACATCTAGTGGAGGATTGATGTAAATGAGATTTACATTAAGTACCATGGAATAGAAAAAGAACTATGGTTTATATGTTTCATGAGATGAAATATTAAAACTATAGGTTATAAATATAGTATGATAAGTTGGTTATCATTTATATTTATAATAATATTAATTATTGGATAATTAATTCTTTTTCTTTAATAATCAAGTGAGTAAGTGGTTATTGAATTCATGGTAACCGTGAGTTTAAAAGGAAATTGGTTTTCCTATTTTGAAAAGAAGTTTTCAAACGATTGAAAAAGTTTTTTGAGTTTCTCTCTCGCGCAAAAGAAACTCACGTAGTTGTCAAGTAAATACGGATTTACTAAACGATCGTACAATGGCGAGTTAGACGCTCGTGCAGTATTTACTAAACGATCGCATAGTTTTACTAGACGATCGTTTGCTCGAAGTAAACGATCGTGTAGTGTCTGTAGGCGACAGACCGAGCTAAACGATGAGCTAAACGATCGCATAGCTTTTGCTAGACGATCACTTAGCTTTATCTAAACGATTGGGCATTGACCTATACGATAGGTCTCCGCCATCTCCCACTTGCCCAGTCGTGTATGCGATCGGTGTTTCCTCCTTCGTCTGCCTCATACCAAGTCCGAATAGAGCCCACCCTTTGGATTCTCGCACCGAGAATACCAAGGTAGCCTTGTTGGTGGTGTTAGTCTCAAGTCGACACCATCAAGGTTTTCTGTAGGCCGTTCGTGGTGCTGCGGAGGAGTTCGCGCTGTTGCGGAGGAGTTCGTGGCCGAGGAGATCGATGAGGACGAGTGCAAAGAGTTCGTGCTGTGTTGTGGTCATGTAGATCGAGCGTTCGAGGTTGCTGATTGTTCGAACGGTTGCGCAATAGAGCATGGAGATGCATCTTCAAATGTGTGTAGAGTTTGCTCTCTGTTCATTTGAGTTTATTCATGCTATAATTTCTCTGTATGAATTGTATAACTGTTTGATTGAAGTTGACTGTAAATGTATTGTTCATTTATGATTGTAATTTGGAATAATCTTTCTTTCGCTGCTCATGAAAATCTCGAATCCGATTTCCTTCATTAGGACCACTCTCCATGATCTAGTGGGTGGTTCCCCTTGGAATCCTCGACAAAATGTATGAGTAACAAAAATATATGGAGAAGTTAGGTCTACGTGCAAGCATATATTGTCAAAGAAGTAATAAACCTTGGAGTATTCCAAAAGTCGAACCCACATGACTAGTTCTAAATTTAATTTGCTTATGATTGTAACTAAATGTGATAGAAGGTAACATGTGGCAAATTGGGTTGTGAATAATTGAGAATTTAGATTGAAAATAGTAAATAATTATAATGGAATAAGGGTTAACAATGCTTCAAACTTTTGGGTGTTTATGCTACAAGTAATGTGACTGCATCATACCAAAATAATAAAATATGCATGAACAGAATACTATTCCTATTCGACATTGTATCAAGTTCCTTTAGGAGATCTAGGCAACTAATGTTTGATGTTTTCATGATTAGTTGAATCATAGATTAATTCAAGTGCAATTTCTTTATCTTATAGTGTTCCTTATGTCTAAGGTGACGTGACCCTCCTATATCTAGGCTCTTAGTCCCATATCCTTTTGTGACCTTTGCTTACACTCTAGCCGTTTTAGCACTAGGGCTCCACTAGTCTATTAAATTAAGTGGTCAGTTTAGCTTACCGATTTTAACCTTAAATTCAACAAAAAGAATGCATGGATCAAAATGGTTTGAGGAGAAACATTACTTAAGTCATAAAAACCCTGGGGCATTCACATTGTCGAACCCCTAGGAGAGATTTAGCTCTTGATAATTGATGAAATAATGAACACAATTAAATCAAGAATAATAACTATAATATGGAGTTTGATTAGAAGAAATAAAATACAATAAGTACAAAAATTAAATGAAAAATAATGAACTTGGGATGAATCCTCAAGCCTCAAGTCTTTCCCTAGGTAGATTCCTCCCCTTTCGAGGTGAAATTGTCCCTTAAGCACACTTTCGTGGATGGGATAACCTAGAGCCACTACAGCTCAGAGGAACTTTAGTTATGGAGGCTACTAACTTGAAAACCCGAGAAAAGACCCAATGGGCTGTTGTAAAAATGGCAGAAAATTTGAAGGATGATAATGATTTCAGCTATGACAAGTTGTCTCTCAAGATGAAGGGTTTTCTCCCTTTTATAAGCTTCATGGTTAAGGATGACTGAGATCTTCGTTCTGAGGGTTTACCAGGTGAAATCGTAGCTGCCCAACTGATAAAATCGTGAAAATCATAACTATTTTTGACTGGTTCAAAATCTGGAAAATTAGGGTGCACTGTGCGAGCGGGTCAGACCAAGAATCTATAGAAATAGCCAAAATACAGGAAAAATTCACCAGATTAGCGCCAAATCAACAAAGAACATAATTTAATCACAATTAATCCCTCATGAAATCATTTTAACATATTAAGACAAAATTTAAGAGAAAACTTATGCATGAATCCATTTTTCACAAAAAAAAAGTGCACAAATAAAGGCCTTAAAACATATTTTTCATAACATGAATCACACCCCTAAACTTAAATCTTTTCTTATCCTCAAGAAAATAACATCCAAAGTTCAAAAATTGCATGCTCAGTTTATAAATGCAAAGACAACAACTTTCATAAGGGGTCTCCAATCAAAGTACCTTGCAAAACTACAAGCTCCCTAAGAATCTATACCAGACTTTTATTTGGCTAAAGGCTCAACATCTTTTGACTATCTACCAAAACATGTCTATTAACCTAGCTACTAGTTATCAAACCTAGTAACACTCTAAACATACTACAACTTTGCCAATCACCAAGTCTCATAAAGTACATAATTTTCATCCACACCAAACTTAGACTTTTACTATGCCTTTATTTCAATGCTTTTTTTATTGCCTAGGACAAACACATTGTGTCATCCCTATCTTCATTCCAGCTTAACCACATGGGTATCATGTCGAACATCTGACTATGAGCAAGGCTCACAGTTTAGGCGCCACTCACTTACCTTACTAACCGTTCTGCTACAGAAGAAAGCACGAATGTCATGCTCACCTCTAATGGTTAGTTTGGAATGGAAGAGTGTGGCTCGATTACAACATGTAAGGCTAAGTTCTCCTAGTGTGCTAGACTAATGAACATGTAGGAGACTAGCTTAAGGAGGTTTTGCACATATAAAACAAAAATAAACTCTTGGTTTTGTATCCTTTTGGGGTTGAATGCAAGGCATACGAAAGGAGATATGCTCTAGGTATCATCATCAAAAGCTACTTTTCACAACAAACAAAATATCATGCATCCATTAGTTACACAAACGAAGGAAAACAAAACTGAATTCTAGCAGAACCTAACAACTAACCCAACAACTAACCTAACTGCACATAAAAGGAATTATAACAAAGCATAATAAAATTAATTCTGAGAGCATAAAGGGAAGAACAAAAGAAGGAACATGATAATCCCTTAACGAGATGAAGCATTATCATCAACTTTTAGACCTTGTTCGTCATCAACTGGGTCGTGAAGGATATGATCTGGAAAGGTGGGCATAATAGGGTAATAATTAGGACATGCAACACTAAGGAAGCACTAGAATGCATCTTTTTGCTCCTTAGCAGGAAATGCTAGAATGCATCTTCTCGCTCCTTAGCATCTTCCAATAATCATGGGATTGCTTCATGAACCTCTCCAAATGATTGACCATAAGCACTACAACGTTGGCGTGGATAGATGAGGCATTGACATTGTATGGCTGCTAAGAGGGTGTCGTGAGTGATAGAGTAAATAAGTATGCAACGTAAGTAATCAGAATCAATAAGCACTGTAATTACATTTAATTTGAGTTCTAAAATCATGCAAAAATAGATTTTCAAAAAGGGTTTCGAGAACATGTACCTTGGTAGAATCCCCCATATCCAAGCTGATCTTCTCGAATTTTCAGCTTCAAATCTTTAGTGAACCACCAAGAAATCTTCTCTACTATTCTCAGCCTTGAATTTGAGTGGTGAAACTCAAGATTGAAGTGAATTCTAGAGGGGAATGAAGAGGGTTTTTGAGAGACAATTAAATTTTTCAGAAAACTCACTTTTCCAGTAGCTCAATATATCCAATTCTAAAATTTCTGAGAGTTTTATGTATCTAATACATGCAGCCACTCAGTCATGAAGGTCAATGACACTTTAATTTCAAAGATTCAATGGGCTAGGTGTGTCTATGAAATTAATCCACCTCCTACTTCAAAAGTAATGGATTTTCCCACTATGTAAATTTTAATCTTTCAATTTCCATTTCCATTTCCAATTTTAATTAATTAAAAAATAACTAAATTCAAAAAACAAAAATTCAATTTCTGGAATTGAATTAAAAAAATGAAAATTAATTTGATTTTAATTAATTAAACAAATTTTATTAATAAAATAATAATTTAATATCAAATATTAAATTAATCAAACACCTAATTTCAATCTGAACACTTTAAATTAAAAACCCTAAATTCATTTTGAATAGTTCAAATTGAAATTCAATTTGAACACTTCAAATTGAAATCATTTCAAATTCACTCAATTTACTAATCCAAGGTGTTCATGTTTTACGAGCTAGTAGAGAGACCTTATGGACCTACAGATCCTGAGCTCTGACGATTTGAGATTAATTGGCTAAACTCTTTATGCCGAATTAATCTATATTCGTTAACTATCGAGTCATACCACTATAGCTCGATAGTTGCACTCTCCTCACTGTAGATATATTGTGTCCATTTGATTTAACCATAATTAGTAAGTCGACTTTTTACAGGTTGTTTGTAATAACGGTTAGGTCAAATGCTATTTTACCCTCGAAATTACATCTTGCTCCTTAAGTTCCACTGATCCTCTAATGAACAATTAGTTTGTGATCCATTCACTAAACCAAATCCTTATCGGGCCAATGAGAGGGGTGGGGCCCCTTGTTCAAGACCTAGATTCGGCACTTAAGAGAACAACCTTTCTTCTATCCCTAAATTAGGTAGCCGTGAATTTCATCTTGCACCTTATATCCTCATCTATCTACCTGATCTTACCTCTGAAATATGAGGCATATTGAGTCGTCGCTGTTGAGCCAACCCTCATCTATGCAAATCTAAGGATAATTTCGAATAAACAGGAGTTCATAGTTAGCTCAAGATTAAGATCGAGTTACTTAGGTCATCTATGTGAAATGATCAATCTTAAATAGTAAACAACATTATAAAGTAAGAGTGACTTATTTTTTCGTCCGATCTTATGCAAATTCATTGCATAGGATGCCCCCACTCCTCATGTCAATACATGAACGAATCAGGATCACTTCGTTTTGTAGCACCTTACAACAAATTGTAACAATTATAGAGTGAGCCACATCTTATAGTGTTACGAGAATAAGACACCCAACCTTATTCATATACAATAGAGTGTTTTAGCTATTTACTCAAACTTGATCCATCTTTATGTCTCCACATAAAGTTCAAGTATTCATATAATAGCCATGGATCTTAGTTTGTTGGATTTAGTCTTTACAAGTTCAATCTACATATTCAACAACAACTTTATTGAATAAACATCTTTATTGAAAAATAGAATATGTGTAACTTTACAAACTGCGAGGTTTAAGACATACAACCCAACAAACTTCCATTTGGACTAAAATTCAATGGATAAATATATACAAATATAAATAATGTTGAGTTCAATGAGAGAATAAATACAATAAACTAGGGCATTAGATTCCAATTATTTCTCTCACTTGCCCTAGTTCTAAATATCTCGTAAACCTAGTCTCACTAGGCAACCCTCAAACACTTTAGCTGAGAAGGCCTTTATAAATGGATCAACCAAGTTTTTTTGTGAGGCTATCTGTGTGACGATCACATTTTCTGTGTGTACAATCTCTCTGATGAGATGGTTCTTGTGCTCGATGTGTATTCCACGCTTATGGCTTCTATGTTCCTTTGAGTTAGCAATCGCTACACTGTTATCACAATATAGGATGATCAACAGGTGCATATTTGGAACGACTTCTAAATAAGTTAGGAACTTTCTAATCCACACTTCTTCTTTTGCTACTTCACTTACAGCTACATACTCAGCTTCCATTGTGGAGTCAGCAATACAACTTTGCTTGATATTCTTCCAGACTACTGCTCCTCCATTTAGAGTGAAAACTGACCTTGAAGTTGATTTCCTTGAATCCATATCGGTCTTGAAGTCAGAATCAACGTATCTAGTAAGGATCAGAACCTTAGCACCATACACGAGTATATAGTCTCTCGTTCTCTGAAGATACTTGAGGATGTTCTTAACAGCAGTCCAATGATCATATCCAAGATTAGACTAATATCTGCTAATAACTCCAATTGTATAGCATATATCGAGACAAGTACACAACATGTCATACATTAAACTTCCTACTGCTGATGCATATGGAATTCGTTTCATAACCTCAATCTCTTAAGGTGTCTTAGGACATTGTTCCTTAGATAGAGGAATTCCATGTCTGAATGGTAACATATCTTTCTTGGAATTTTGCATGTTATATCTAGACAACATCTTGTCTATATAATATGCCTGAGATAATGCTAAAATTCCACTCTTGTGGTTCCAAACTATTTGCATCCCAAGAACATGCTACATATCTCCCAAATCCTTCATTTAGAATTGCGCAACAAGTCATTTCTTAACGTCAGCCAGAAATTCTACCTTCATTTCCTATGTGTAAAATATCATCAACGTATAGAACTAGAAAAGCTACAGTTTTGTTGACAATTTTCTTGTAAACACAAGCTTTGTCAACATTCTGTTCAAAGCCATAAGATTTGATCACAATGTCAAATCTCATATTCCAGGATCGAGACACTTGTTTCAACCCATAAATGGATTTATTAAGCTTGCAAACCTTTTGCTCTTGACCCTGTTGTATAAACCCTTATGGTTGAGATATATAGATACTCTCTTCAAGATAGCCATTCAGAAAGGCTGTCTTGACATCCATTTGCCAGATTTCATAATCATAAAATGCAGCTATGGACAAGAGTATCCTAATAGACTTAATCATGTAAACTGGAGAGAAGGTTTCGTCATAGTCTACCCCTTCTCTTTGGGTAAACCCTTTTGCCACATCCCTAGCCTTGTAGGTCTGTACCTTACTAGCTTGATCTCGTTTTCTCTTGTAGATCCACTTGCAACCGATGGGTTTTATCCCTTCTGGTTGATCTACAAGATCGTAGATTGAATTGAAGTACATTGACTCCATTTCAAGGTCCATGGCTTTAATCCATCTGTCCTTATCCACATCTTCCATTGTTTGTTAAAAATTTAGTTGGTCTTCTAGGCCCCAGTCAAGCTATTGCACAACTCTCCCACTACGTCGAGGCATTCTCAGCTTTTGAGAAGGATGTGAAGTTCCAATTTCATCAACAACTGTTGTTGATGGACCTACTCGATCAACAACTCTTGTTGATGTATCTGTCGATTCTCTAGTCATTTCATCTATTACTAGCCTACTGTGAGGTTGATTATTAATAATGTGGTCTTCCTCTAGGAAATCTTCATTTGTCAATACAAATACTTTATCTTCCTAAGGATCATAAAAGAAACCACCTTTCGTCTTTTTAGGGTAGCCTACAAATATGCATACTTTTGAACGACGTTCCAGTTTCTTAGGATTTTGCACCAGCACATGTGTTGGGCATCTCCAAATCCTTAAGTGACATAAACTACCTTTACATCCTCTCCATAAGTCGTAAGGTGTTTCTGAAACACTTTTCGAGGGAACCATGTTCAATATATACACCGCAGTCTCTACTACGTGTCACCAAAAAGAACTTGGTAATTAAGCATAACTCATCATAGAATGAACCATGTCCAACAAGGTTCTATTTCTCCTTTATGCAATACCATTTTGTTGAGGTGTGCCAGGTGTTGTGAGTTACGAATGAATTCCATGTTCTATCAAATAGTCGTGGAATTTTAAGTCCATGTACTCACCACCTCGATCTGATCGAAGTGTTTTAAGCTTTTTATCTAATTGTTTCTCAACATCAATCTTAAATTCCTTGAACTTTTCAAGTGTTTTGAACTTATGATGCATTAGATAAATATAGCCATATCTTGAATAATCACCAACGAAGCTAATGAAATATTCATACTCTCTTCTAGCTTTAACATTCATTGGATCGTAAATATCTGAATGTACCAGCTCTATGGGTTCTTTGGCTCTAAGACCTTTTCCAAAAAAGATCTTTTAGTCATTCTACCCTTAAGACAAGATTTATATGGCGGTAATGAACTATCTTCTAACTGATTTAGACGACCGTTCTTAACTAGCCTCTCAATCTTGTTGAGATTGATGTGACCAAGTCTCAAGTGCCAAAGATAGGTATTTGGAGAAATTTTCTGTTTCTTATTTTGAGTTTCAGCTATTTTAAACATCTCTATGTTTAAGATGACTTTTACCTCAGTCAGTTTTAACATGTACAAGTTATTTTATAGTTTTGCAGAACAAATTTTGATATCTTTTGAAGTAATGAACACTTCATTATTTTAAAAAAAAACTTTGTAATTTTGTTCCAGCAAACATGAGACAAATATTATATTCCTTTTCATAGAAGGAATGTAATAATCATTTTCAAGTAAAATGTATCTATCTCCTATAAATAACTTCATATCTCCCACTACTTTAGTTGACAACCTCCCTGATCCGTACCTTAAAGGTTGCTTCTCCTTCTGTAAACTATCTCCAGGAACTAGTTTCCTGAGAGAAAGTACAAATATGATTAGTGGCACCTAAATCTATTATCCATGTCTTTTTATCATTTTCCACTAAGCATGTTTTGATGACAAGTAAATCATATTTACTTTGTCGTTCTACTAATGCATTCTCATTTATAATGTTCAAAACTTTTATAAATGAGTTGGAAGATAGAGGACATTCCTCTGTTAAAACAAATTTTGAATCATCATTTTCTAGTAATTTTGATTTGCATGTTGAATTATTATTACCATTAATTAAAGTGAAAGCAAGTAAATCTGAAGAATTTGACATGTCGAAATTTTAAACAAATTCTTATTAGTAAATTGCAACTAAACCCAATACAATTTTTAGCAAAAGTAATAATGTACCCAAAAATCATTATTTATTTGCAACGATACTACAGTGAGTCAGAATAAGTGCTACCGAGGGACAATCAAATACTCCTTCACTAGAGCAAGAAATTCTTGACTAAATACTATCTCTAGAATAACTCTTATTCCTATAGTCATTTAGTTACCGTTTTTGGTCAGAAATTACTAACACTTAGTAATTCTGTAAGTGTAACCCTCCATTTTTAGACTTCAGAGGTCGGCCCCAATGATGCTACCAAATTGGAGAGTCAAGGTTGGGAATGGACCTAAGAAATTCGATCCATTTCTAGAGTTTGAGTTGTTCCGAATCCTATGTTACAACCCTCTGAAGGGATCACAGCGGTTAACGACTAGCTAGTGCTGCCTAAAGACGACAATAGGCATAACTTAGGAATCTCACGGTCCAAACCAATGGATAAGACCGTAGGATACATTGACACATATCCTTCACCCACTTACTATGAACGACTTCCCCTATTCACTTTGATCTTGACCCATACAAACACTTTCCGAATGGAGGGTACTCCTGGGTGACACGAAGGCAAGCATGAATCTCACGGTGTGAACATATAGGGACATGAAAGTTAAAATCAATTATATCGCATATATTTAATTTTACGATGAACTACTTCCCCTATTCACCTTGATCTCAATTCATGCAAACATTTTCCGAATGAAGGTCCCTCCCAGGCTGAGACGAAGCTAATCATGAATCTTGATGTTAACTCTTAGGGATGCAAGAGCTAAAATCAAAATATTGTATATTTGATTTTATTGTAAACAACTTCCCCTATTCACCTTGATCTTGATTCATATAAACACTTTTCAAATGGAGGTCACTCCTAGAGTGACATAGAGCGAAGCATGAATCTCGATATGAACTCTTAAGGACGTTGAGAGCTAAAAACAACATATCGTTATGTTACTAATCTCCAGTAAGGTGTTCTAACAACATATCATATATGTTATTAAACTCCCACTGAAGTGTTCTACTATTTGTTTGGGTATATTTATACTCAGGTTTATTCTAGCTAATTAAACAACCTAAGTCTATGTGGTTTATTTAAGTATAATGCTTATAAATGGATTTAACCTATGATGTCTAGGTGATAAACTGTTTTATTACCTCACACTGCTCACATACACTTATAAAACTGGTTAACAACGCTCAATTATTCGGCCATAATCCCAAGGTAGGATGTGTTCCATAAACCGTCAACTTAAAAACCTCCAGCCTTAGATAGGATTATATACCGATTGAGTTTGTAATCGTGTTTTATAGGATAACGACCTATTTCAACTATTAAAATAAGTGATAAACCTACGTGAGCATGCAACTTATCTTTGTTATAGATTTTTAATGTCTGATCCAATTTTATAACAAGTTATAAAATAAAAGACATTCTTTGCATCCATAACATTCAACAAAGGCATTCAAAATTTAATATAACACTTATATTAAACATTAAAAACCCTAAACATGTATACTATATATTAAAACTCTTTATAACATATATCCAATGCATGTAACATGCTTCCTATGGTGAGATTTTAAATCTACATGGCATACAATATGCACATACATGTTTTAATTTAAATATAACATACATCACATGCATAAATATTTAAACAACACTGATATGGTTCAACTTCGGCATCTTAAGCAAGAAATAATAACTAAATTATTACAGAACAGGTAAAAAATTGCTTCAAAAGTGTTCTGAACCGCACAACAACCTAAACCGGACCTGAGCCGCCCGAACCGAACCCCTAGATCTTCAAAAGATGTTGAGCTGGACCAAGGGTGGCTGAATCAGATCAGAATCCTTGAAAAATGGTCGAACCAGACCTCTCTAGCACGAACCGGCTCACGAACGTGCGCGTTTCGAGGCTGGGATGAATAGCGTCACGACTCTTCATCCCAATGTTGCAATGCCTCAGGCTCCAAGATGAACAACTTCAATTACAGCTTCAATTATGTCCTAATTTCTGTTGCTGATCTTGCTTGCTTCCAGCTTCAATTACAACCTAATTTCGACTTTATTGACTCCAAATAAATTACAGACTCTAGAGTACACATATAAGCTCATCAAACAAGAGCCAATTATAAATTTAACTTAAGAATCAAAGAGAAATCTAATACCAAAGTTGATTGAAGCACTATATCAGTCCCCAAATATGCAATCATAGAAATTCATCCACCAAACTCTAATTAATGTTAATTGAGTGCTTAAATCATGCTATGATACCAACTGTAAATAAGCATGCAATAGAAGAAATCAGAATCAATAAGCACTCTAATTACATTTAATTTGAATTCCAAAAGCATGCAAAAATAGATTTTTCAACAAGAGGGTTTCAAGAACATGCACCTTTGCAGAATCATCCAAATCAAAACCGCTCTTCTCGAATTCTCAACTTCAAATCTTCAATGAAATACCAAGATATCTTCTTTACTATTCTCAGCCTTGAATTTGAGTGGTGGAACTCAAGATTGAAGTGAATTCTAGAGGGAAATGAAGAGGGTTTTTTAGAGAAGATAAAATTTTTCAGAAAACTCACTTTGCCAGCAGCTCAATATATCCAATTCTAATTTTTTTTTAGAGTTTTATGTATCTAATACATGCATCCTCTCAGTCATAAAGGTCAATGACATTTCAATTTCAAAGAATAAATGGGCTAGGTGTGTCTATGATATTAATCCACCTCCTACTTCAAAAGTAATGGATTTTCCCACTATGACATTTTTAATCTTTCATTTTCCATTTTCATTTCTAATTTTAATTAATTAAAAAATAACTAAATTAAAAAAAATCAATTTATGAAATTGAATTAAAAAAATGAAAATCAATTTGATTTTAATTAATTAAACAAATTAATTAATAATAATTTGATATCAAATATTAAATTAATCAAACACCTAATTTCAATCTGAACACTTTAAATTAAAAACCCTAAATTCATTTTGAATAGTTCAAATTGAAATTCAAATTTGAACACTTCAAATTGAAATCATTTCAATTCACTCAATTTACTATCAATCGGTGTTCATGTTTTACGAGCTAGTAGAGAGACCTTTATGGACCTACAGATCCTAAGCTCTGACGATTTGAGATTAATTGGCTAAACTCTTTATGCTAAATTATCTATATTTGTTAACTATCGAGTCATACCACTATAGCTCGATAGTTGCACTTCTCCTTGTAGATATTATTTGTGTCCATTTGATTTAACCATAATTAGTAAGTCAACTCTTTACAGGTTGTTTGTAATACGGTTAGGTCAAATGCTATTTTACCCTCGAAATTACATCTTGCTCCTTAAGTTCCACTGATCCTCTAATGAACAATTAGTTTGTGATCCAATCACTAAACCAAATCCCTATCGGGCCAATGAGAAGATGGGGCCCCTTTTCAAGATCTGGATCCAACACTTAAGAGAACAACCTTTCTTCTATCCCTAAATTAGGTAGGTGTGAATTTCATCTTACACCCTATATCCTCAGCTATCTACCTGATTTTACCCTTGAAATAGGAGGCATATTGAGTCGTCGTTGTTGAGCCAACCCTCACCTATGCAAATCTAAGGATAATCTCGAATAAACAGGAGTTCATAGTTAGCTCAGGATTAAGATCGAGTTACCTAGGTTATCTAAGCTAAATGGTCAGTCTTAAATAGTAAACAACGTTATAAAGTAAGAGTGACTTATTTCTTGGTTCGATCTTATGCAAATTCATTGCACAGGACGTCCCCACTCCTCATGTCAATACATGAATGAATTAGGATCACTTTGTTTATAGCACCTTACAACAAATTGTAACAACTACAGAGTGGGCCGCATCCTATAGTGTTATCAGAATAAGGCACCTAACCTTATTCGTATACTATAGACTGTTTTTGCTATTTACTCGAACTGGATCCGTCTTTATATCTCCACATAAAGTTCAAGTATTCATATAATAGTCATATATATTAGTTTTGGATTTAGTCTTTACAAGTGCGATCTATATATTCAACAACAACTTTATTGAATAAACATCTTTATTGAAAAATAGAATATGTTTAACTTTACAAACTGTGAGTTTTAGGACATACAACCCAACAGTGAGTGCATCAATTGATGTGGCAGCAACAGAAAAAAGAGTAGAAATTGAAGGGGCATTCCTTTGACTAGTCGGAGGATGAATCTAAGCTGGAGTCTTCTATACTAAAGAAGGAGTCTAAAAGTTTGTGTTTAAAGGATCATCATTAGAGCAAGGTGGCTCAGAACTCCTAGATGAAGTTGTTTCCAAGGAAGGAGATGAGACTACAGAGGGAGTATTTGTTGTCTTACCCTTGTGAGCCGCCTTGTTCCTTTGCAACCTCTTAATTAAAGCCAAATCCAATGGTAGGTTTAACTTTGCAGACATCCTTACCTGCATCAATGGCCACCCTAACCCGTTCACATTACTTGCAGATAAGAGAGGGAAAACACAAGCGCCCCTTCGTTCTAGGGCTGCACTCTACCATCTCTTGATTGATAATACCTTCTAAGTTGATAGAAAGTTGCATAGGATACTATATAGGAGTATCACACGTTCCATAGATATGATTGTGTTGTGGGCAATGGGCATGACTTGGTGTTTGAAGAAGTAGAGCCAAATGGACAAGTCCTTTGTAATGTCTCCTGGCCGTAAGATGCGACACCCAATTGATGACAATAACCACTCGATCCTGAGAACTCCCACCTTACACATCTTTTATTTGCTCCTCAGATGAAGCATATATCTGCACTTTTCATGATCATCCAACATTGAGTATACAACACTAATGGCACTAGCTGAGAAGTCTACTTGCACCCCTCTAACCGTAGAGATACCCTTCTTTGCCTGTATCCCTCTATAGAATTTTCTAACCAAAGCTATGTTAGTGATTGTTGGCTGCTCATAGAGAGACTCCCATTTATAGTAGGCAATCATCTGAGTGACATAGGTGAAGGAATCGAATTCCTTTTGTGAAATTATGTGATCGTTGTTTACCTCAATTGTGTAATATGAATTTTAAATAGAACGGTAACAAAGCTATAAGATTAATCATGCTATTAAGAAATTCAAAGGAAAATGATGTTACTTTTAAAGATCGATATTCAATCTTTTTACCCACTTGGAGTTTTCTTTCACAACATCGTACCAATAACTTCTATGAGTAGGACACCACCACAAGCATTCTCTATCCTCTTTGGACAAGGAAGTCTGTGGGGACCTTTAAAAGGAAAGGGGAAAATGCAGAACATTTTCTCTGAGAGTGTGAGTTTTTTTTTTCTTTTTGGAGAGATTGAAAGATAGAAAGAGTAAAAAAAATCGTAATGCTTTACAAACATCTTGTAGACTCTTTGCAGATTTAAAGACAGGGAGAGAGAAAGAGGGTAACTGCCTCTCTTCAACTCTCCCACTCTTCCACTCCCTTGCAATATAGGGGAGTTTTATTTAATTTAGTTAAATTAAAAAGAGGTAAATTAACTTACTTAAAAAAGAAAAATAGTTTAATTAATTAATTAAGTATCTAATATTTAATTTAACTAATTCGAATCATATTCAAATTTACATCTCTCATATGATCTATAGTTTTAATATGAATCTTATTCACATTAATTATAACCTATAGTTCTAATATAAATCTAATTTATATTAAATTAACATTTGAATTTTATTCAAATATTTATACTCTCAAATTATATAGTTTAATTTTGAATCTAATTCAAAATTAACTTTATAATATATCTCAATTGTATTATATGCAATTATATTATTAGTATCATATACAATTAATTGCCTTAAATTAATTTGAACTCTTCAAATTTGTTCCACTTTAAAATCCTTGTTGAACCCATTTATGAGCTAGCAAAGGGATCTAATGGCCTTACAGTTATAAGCTTCAATGTTTCATAATTAATTAATTAAACTCTTTAATTATGTTAATCACAATTCATTAACTATGGGGCACTCCACTAAAGACCCATAGTTGCACTCCTATGAACTGGAGTATATTTATGTGTCCATTGAATTAACCATATTTTGTAAGTCAACCCTTCACAAATTGTTCATAATTATAGTTAGGTCGAATTACCATTTTACCCATGTGATTACCTTTTGTACCTTAAGTACTATCGATCTTCTAATGGACAATTCTATTTACAGTCCAACTACAAACAAAGTCCTTCTCAGGCCAGTGAGAGGGTGAAGTCTCATTGTTCAAGTCCCGGAGTCAGCACTTAAAGGAATAATCTGTCTACTTTCCTTAATATCAGGAAGGAGTGAATTTCATCTCGTGAAGTTATGTTCCTAACTCCGCACTTGATATAGTCCCCAAAATAGTAGGCATATCGAGTCGACAGCTAAGGCCACTCTCATCCATATAAATAAAAGAACGACCCTTATGAGCAGGAGCTCATAACTCACTTAAGATTGAGATCGAATTACATGGTTACTGTTGAAATATAAATCTCTTTAATTAATGATGTTACAAGGAGAGATTATATTTCGAGGTCCGGTCTAATATAGTCTCACTGTATAGGATACCTCTAGTTGCATGTCATCACATGAACGATTTGGATCAAATTATTTGTAACACTTACAACTATTATAACATTTACAAAGTAGGTCGTAAGACACCCAACCTTATCCATATACTATATACCTTTTAGGTTATTTCTTGAACACGATCCATTTGTATGTCCATTACATATTATTCAAGTTTCATTAAATAACCTTGGATCTTAGTTTGTTGGATTTTGAAGTATGCAAATCAAGAATACTTTATTCATCAAATAAAAACTTTATTTATGTATTAAAAAATTTGTTTACAAATTTACACAGACTATGAGATTTAGGACAAATCCTAACAATCTTCCACTTGTTCAAAAGCTAGTGGGATGTATAATGGGATGTACAAAACATGTAAAAGATAAATACAATAAACTATAGCATACAATATACCCAATCATATCTCCCGCTTGCCCTTGTCTAAGTGATACTTTCTCATTCACTTAGACCTTCTAGATGACCCTTAAACATTATAGTCATGAGAGTATTTGTAAATGGATCGACAATGTTATGCTCCGATGCTATTTGTTTGATGATCACGTCCCCTCTTTGCATAATCGTATCAGATGATACTTCCAATCTATGTTCTTACCACGCTTATGACTTCGAGGTTCCTTCAAATTTACCACAGCACCACTGTTGTCAGAATAAAGAGTGATAGACAAAGACATATTTGGAATACCTTCCAAATTAATCAAGAACTTTCTTAGTAGAACAACTTTCTTAGCAGCTTCACAAGCAGCTACATATTCCGCCTCCATAGTAGAGTTTGCAACACAACCTTGTTTTATGCTTCGCCAAACTACAACTCCTCCATTTAAGAATGAACATTGATCTTGATGTAGATTTCCTAGAATCCTCATCAGTTTGAAAATCAGAGTTAGTGTATCCTGCAAGGATTAAATCCTTAGCACCATACACAAGCATATAGTCCCTCATTCTCCTAAGATACTTGAGGATTTTCTTTACTGTTGTCCAGTAATAAAATCATGTATTACATTGACACCTACTAACAATCCCAACTGTATAGCATATGTTAGGCCTTGTACCCAGCATGTCATACATAAGGCTGCCCACAGTCGATGCATATGGAATCCGTCTCAGTTCCTCAACTTTTTAGGTTTCTTAGGACATTACTCCTTAGATAATGTAATAACATGCCTAAAAGGTAAATTACCTTTCTTGGAATTATGAGTCGAATATCTTACAAACATTTTGTCAATATAAGATACTTGAGACAAGGCTAACATTTTGTTCTTGCAATTTCTAATAATTTGAATGCCAAGAACATATTGTGCTTCTTCCAAATCTCTCATTTGGAATTGGGTAGATAACGTTAGTAATAAATCCTATATCATTCCTAATGAGTAGGATATCATCTACGTACAACATGAGAAAAGCAATACTCTTAAGGTTCATCAACATTTTGTTCAAAGCCATAAGATTTGGTTGCATTGTAAAACCTTACTTTCCAAGATCTGGATGCTTGCTTCAATCTATGAATGGATCGTTTTAGCTTACAAATATTTTGCTCATGACCTTGTTTTATGAGTCCCTCTAGTTGATTCACGTAGATGTTCTCATCAAGACTGCCATTCATAAAAGTAGTCTTGACATCCATTTGCCATATTTCATAGTCATAATATATGACAATGGATAAAAGAATATGAATAGACTTTAACATGCCAACAAGAGAAAAAGTTTCTTTATAATCAACCCCTTCTACTTGGGTATAATTGTCACACCCCCTTTGATGACATGCAGAAATGCATGCCATCTTAGGCCTTTTATTTAGAATTAGGAGAGCTATTAAGCAGAATATGCGGCAATTATGTTAGGAATTCATGAGAAAATGAGTTTGCGGCGTTCAGCATTGAGAATCTCGGCTAACCCATTATTATGCGTTCAATTGTCTATTTTTGTAGCTAACGCAGGAAATGGACACAAACGCGGAAGTTGGACTACTGCATAGATGACCACATGCAGAGAAACTCTCCATCGCAAATACGAACACATACGATCAACGCATGGGTGTTGCAGTGATCAATCGCATGCGTCCATCGCATAGAAGTTGCGATCGTCAAGCGATTGCGGTCATCGTGTAGAAGTTGCGGTATTAAGCGAATGCGGTCACTACACGATTGCGGCTACACGATAACGCATAATAGTGGGATGACCGCATGGTTGGTGGAACGGACGCATCAATGCATCTCTCGAGAATATCAAAAGATGATGTTGACATTTCACCTATCACGTCGTTAGCAGCAGAAATTCAGAAAAGGACTAATGCACCGCGAATGTCAGAATCAGAGTAGTTTATTAATGCTGTCGGCGATCCAAGCGCTATATATAGAAGCCGATGAGTAGAAGTTCAAATCATCCAAGTTTTGGCCTTCGGGCGGATCCTTATGATCCAGACAAACGTGTTAGAAGAAAGATTAAGAGTTCTTCTTCTCCTTCATCCATTCCGAGTGACGACCGTAGCCTTCGCCGGAGCTAGATCTCGAGAGAGTCAGCTCCACCGCCCATCCATGGCACCACTGGCAGCCTTGACACACATCTACCGGATGCAAGACATTGCTTCCAGTTGGTCATTCCATGTTCTCTTCTTTTCTTATATTGTATGGTATTACATTTTGTGATTAAGGAATTAATACATTATGTGTTCAATGCATTTCTATGTTTCCTTCGATTCCATCTCCATCTTCTTTACTTAGCATCCTTAACTTTCATTGCATCACTTAGTGAGATTACTAGAGTATCTCATACTTAGTCATGCGGATTAGAGATATGAAGCATGTAACAAACCACCGAAAGGTGTACGTTGTGTGAGTGTGTGAGAAAACCTTATTTGCTTAGTGTGAAGCTGTAGCTGTTGGATTTTATGTCCTAAAACTCGTAGTTTGTAAATTAATAAACATATTCTATTTTGTTTTTCGATAAAGTTGTTATTGAAATTGTAATCTTGAATCCAATAAACTATGGTCCTGAGGTTATTTAATGTAGTTTGAACTTTATGTAGTGATATAAATGTGGATCAAGTTCAAATATATAGCCAAATTGGTCTATAGTATATGAATAAGATTGAGTGCCTTATTCTGGGGACACTATGGATGCGGCCCACTTTGTAGTTAGTACAAACGACGTGATCCTGAATCATTCATATAGAGATATATGAGTGGAGGTATCCTATGCAATGAGTTTGCATAAGACTGAACCATGAAATAGTCATTTTTTACGTTCTAAATGCCGTTTTATGTATAAAACTGACTATTTCGTTAATTGATGACCTAGATAACTCAATCTTAATCCTGAGCTAACTATGAACTCCTGTTCACTTGGAATTATCCTTAGAACTTCATAGGTGAGGGCAACTCATCATCGCTGGCCCAATAAGCCTCCCATGTCAGGGGTAAGATCAGGTGGGTAGCTGGGAACATAGGGTGCAAGATGGAATTCACTCCTACTCGTTATAGGGATAGTAGATAGATTGTTCCCTTTAGTACTGAATCCAGGTCTTGAACAAGGGGCCCCAACCTCTCCTTGGCCGAGAGGGATTCAGTTTATAGATTGGACCTTAAACCAATTGTTCATTAGAGGATCAGTGGAACTTAAGGAATAAGATGTAGTCTCAGGGGTAAAACGATTTTTATGACCCAGCCGAGATTACGAACAACCTGTGAAGGATTAACTTACTAATTATGGTTATATCAGATGGATAGAAATATATCTATAATGAGGGCAGTGCAATTACGGGACTTTAGTGGAATGAACCGTTAGTTAACAAATGTTGATTAATTAGGTTAAAGAGTTTTACCGGTTAATCTCGGATTGTTGAAGCCCATGATCTGTAGGTCCATTAGGTTCCCCTACTAGCTCATATGGAATAAACTTAGAATAGTATGATAGAATAATTCGAATTGTTCGAATTAGGTGAAGAGAGAGAAACTGACAAGTATATGTGATATAGTAGTTGGTTTTCAGTTTAGAGATACAGCTTTAATATTTAAATGTGATTTAAATATCAAGAATATGAATACGTTCATATTCGGAAGCTCGGAAATAATGGAAATGGTCAAAGATGTAAAAAGTCAAAGAGTTGACTTTTTTACTTTGAAAAGTCAAACTTTGACCGATCTTATATTCAAATGTGATTTGAATTTCGAAAAAATGAATGCAGATTCATGCTCGGGAGGTCAAAATTAGTCAACACGAAAAAAATCATAGAAAGTCAAAATGTTGACTTTTTGGTCAAAGTTTGACTTTGACCAAATGACTATTTTGCCCTTTGACTATAGTTAGATGGAAAATCCAAACTTTTGTTGGATAATTCCACTAACAAAATAGTGGGCTAGGTGTTGGCTTATAGTGGAGATATTAAGCCCACTAAGATAGTGGATTATAGATGTTGGGTTTTTATGGATTTGTTTCATGCAAATATTGCATGGCTTTTTTCTATAAATTGGGCTTTGAATTTGGATTACAAACTTTTGCCATTTTTCCAAAGTTGTTTTCTAAATTTGGGTTGGAAAAATCACTTTTATTTGAGTGAAGTTCAAAAAAAGAAAACCCATACCCAACCCAAAATCTATCTTTTATTTCCAACTCTTTCTCTCTCTCGAGTTTCTTCATCCACTGGGTCGCACAACCCGGTTCTAAGTCCAGAGGATAGAAGGTCAACTCTAGTGGTGGTCCGGAAGAGTTCGGGTCGAGATTCAGCGAGGAAAAGCGATTTTCGGGAGCTTCAAAGGTTGTATCCTATCCTTTTAAGTCACTGTTTTTTCCTTCTTTTTGCATGTTATTTTCCTTTAAATTAGAAGCAATTAGAGTGTAATTAAATACTAATTCTGCTACGTATGTCTCGTGTTCCATCAGTAGCAACGTTTGTCTATAGGCTAACGCAACGCTTGTCTATGAGTAAAGTTAGCAACAACTAACTACCCGGGAGGGTAAGTGGTTGGTCGCATCAAGCAATGTAAGCTATTGTTCACTAGAGATAGGAATAATCTTTCGTCAGCCCAGTTTATGTGGTTACCTTGTCTTATGTATGCGTCCAACACACCTTTAGAGCTACTCGGGAGTGAGTCTAAAGAAAAAACCTAAGACTTGAGAAAGCTAGGTTAGAATCGATGCTCGAGAGAGCTAGATTAGGTTTGTATAAGCAAGAATGGAGATTTAGGAATGAGCTTCGTTTGCTATTACACAACATATACACCCTACGGAGAGGACAATGGTTGCGTCCAAGAAGTAGGATATGGTGGTTGTAT
>NC_052358.1:49151574-49180344 GCF_009727055.1 Benincasa hispida
TATACACTTGTTAACGTTATAGTTCACTCCAACGCATGACCACCGATGCATGATAATCAACACATACATTTAGAACATGCATCACATATGTGCGTCACTTAATTTTAGTCGTCAAGTAATTGATAACTAATTTTTCGTCAACAAGTTTTGGCGTCGTTGCCGGGAGACTGGCAGCTAATTGTTTGTTGATTGTGTTGCTCTGTAGGCAACCTTTTTATCTTGGAGTATTATAGCTTGTGTGACCAAGTTGCAACCAATATTGAAGTGTAGGCGATGCGCTGAACGCCAGTATTGACCCCAAGATAGAAGGGAAATCAGTCGTATGACCTGAAGTAGTTCTAAGTACATGATGGCCGCATGCGCCCAACAATTTCCGGAAGTTCCAATGGTCAGGGAAAGTCCCTTGACCTAAGCAGTGAGGCAATCTCCTGCATGGAAGACTCCTTGCGGTGACACAACACTTCAATTTCTCCAAGGACGTCTTCTACTTTATTCTTACACCTCTTCATAGTTTAGTTTATTTTTATTTCATTGTTATTTTGATATGCGAGAGCTTCCTTGGTTGGTGTGTTTGTTCCTTGTAGGTGTGACAATAAGTCTTCTCGGTGTGTAGTAAACCAGAAGAATTCATTTCATCCTTCAACGCATGGCTTCGATCGCGTGGATTCCAACGCATGATCGCATGTGTTATTTCGCCTAAAGTTCTTTTCTTGTTATCCTATGCATTATCCTTTTGAAATTCTCTTTGCCTGATTGCGTTCCTTTGCGATGCTTCTATGATGGTACATATAAATCATTGCATCCACTAACTAAGCATTGCAAGACCCTTCTTATTTTTAATAGCCTCTTCAAATTTTGAAAGTCTTAAGTTTATTTGCAAGCAAACCTTTGCTCAAACATTTATTACCGCATTCGTGTTGATTTGTGTGTTTAGCTTTGTAGTGAGAACGTTGCCAACTTTAAGTTTGAGGTGGTAGCGGTTCTGGAGAATTGCGTTCATTACATTGCGATCGTTTATATTTTTTTAAAAAAAGGAGAATTTTGAAAATAACAACCCACTGTCAATGAAATGGGGAAACCTATGTTGATAAGAGTTAAGTTGTAAAAGGCACTTACCCGTAGTTGGATGTCCGCATGACACACGTGGGGCAAGCCAAAACGAAAGTAAATCGCCAAGATCAACACATAAGCATAACTCCTCTATCCGGCGCAAGCCAAATCAAGCAAGACAAGAGTTGAGTTGAATATGGAACACAACCGAAGTTAGATGCTCGCATGACACACATGGGGGTAAGCCAAAATGAAGAGCGTAACCCGGTTCAACGCTGCATTCGAATAAGTCATCGTAAATTTTTGAAGTGTTTTGGACGAACGCATTTCTCAAAGCTAAACGCAAAGTTGGTGAATGAATAAAAAGTTTTTGAGCAAAGGCTTGCCGGATATATACTTAGAAAAGATCTTTTTGAAGAAGCAGCCAAAGTGAAGGAGAGTATTGCGACGATGGTTTAGAGGTATGAGTAAATTATACTCTAAGAGTCTAGTCATCGCAAAGGAAAGCCGAAAGGTGAGTTAGAATTTCTTGAATATAACGCATGCTTGAGGACAAACATGATTCTAAGTTTGGAGGTGTGATGACATGCAGAAATGCATGCCATCTTATGCCTTTTACTTAGAATTATGAGGGCTATTAAGCAGAATATGCGGCAATTATGTTAGAAATTCATGAGAAAATGAGTTGCAGCGTTCAGCATTGAGAAATCCCGGCTAACCCATTATTATGCGTTATTATGCATTCAATTGTCTATTTTGAGCTAGCACAGGAAATGGACGCAAACGCGGAAGTCGGACTACCACATAGACGACCGCATGCAGAGAAGAACTCTCCATTGCAAATGCGAATGCATACGATCAATGCATGGGTGTTGCGGTGATCAGCCACATGCGAGCCCATCGCATAGAAGTTGCGATTGTCAAGCGATTGCGGTCATCGTGTAGAAGTTACAGTATTAAGCGAATGTGGTCACTACACGATTGTGGCTGCACGATAACGTATAATAGTGGGATGATCGCAATGTTGGTGGAACAAACACATCAATGTATCTCTCGGAAAAATCAAAAGATGATGTTGACATTTCATTTACCCCGCCGTTAGCAGTAGAGATTCAGAAAAGGACTAACACGTCGCGAATGTCAGAATCAGAGCAGTCCATTAATGTTGTCGGCGATGCAAGCTCTATATATAGAAGCCGATGAGCAGAAGTTCAAATCATCCAAGTTTCGGCCTTCGAGCGGATCCTTGTGATACAGACAAACGCGTTAGAAGAAAGATTGAGAGTTCCTCATCTCCTTCATCCATTCCGAGTGACGACCGAAGCCTTCATCGGAGCTAGATCTTGAGAGAGTCAGCTCCACCGTCCATCCATGGCACCACCGGCAGCCTTGACACACATCTGCCAGATGCAAGACATTACTTCCAGTTGGTCATTCCATGTTCTCTTCTTTTCTTATATTGCATTGTATTACATTTTGTGATTAAGGAATTAATATATTATGTGTTCAATGCATTTCTATGTTTCCTTCGATTCTATCTCCATTTTCTTTAGTTAGCATCCTCAACTTTCATTGCACCATTTAGTGAGATTGCTAGAGTATCGCATACTTAGTCATGCGGATTAGAGATATGAAACATGTAACAAACCACCGGAAGGTGTGTGTTATGCGAGTGTGTGAGAAAACCTTATTTGCTTAGTGTGAAGCTGTAACAATGCCTGTCTATAGGCTAATGCAACACTTGTCTATGAGTAAAGTTGGTAACAACTAACTGCCTAGGAGGGTAAGTTGTTGGTTGCATCAAGCAATGTAAGCTATTGTTCACTAGAGATAGGAATAATCTTGCGTCAGCCCAATTTATGTGGTTACCTTGTCTTATGTATGCATCCAACACACCTTTAGAGCTACTCGGGAGAGAGTCTAAAGAAAGAACCTAAGACTTGAGAGAGCTAGGTTAGAATCGATGCTCGAGAGAGTTAGATTAAGTTTGCATAAGCAAGAATGGAGACTTAGGAATGAGCTCCATTTGCTATTACACAACATATACACCCTACGGAGAGGACAATGGTTGCGTCCAAGAAGTAGGATATGGTGGTTGTATGCGGTCATCTCGACCCTTTTGCATACACATCGCATATGTCCTAGATCTAGGCTCTAGTGTGTGTAGTATGATCGCATAGCTTGGGTTGGTTGAGGTTGCCCTTGCGGTCATTATTAAGGGTTGTAATGAAGACATCTCCACATTCTATTTATTTTTCCATCCATTTACTTCACGTCAACAGTTGTCACGTCTCTACCTCTCATTCATATTCTCATTGCGTTGTCTGTTAGTTAGGAGTAGGAGTAGTGTTAGTATAAATCCCCTCCATCATTCTTTTAATTAACCGCCACATACACATTACCGCATAGCATCTAGTTACAAGAAAACTTGTGACAGGAACGCATGGTCATCGCATACATTCGTTAACGCATAGTTCACTCTAATGCATGACCACTGACACATGATAATCAACGCATACATTTAGAACATGCATCGTATATTGCGTTCATTTAATTTTAGTCGTCAAGTAATTGATAACTAATTTTTCGTCACCACCCTTCCAAATTACCCTCTTAAATTGGAAGAGATTGTGGTGGTAGTAGTTACCAACCCTTTTGTGGTACTTACTACCTAGCTGACCTGCTTGACCTGTTTATGAAACCCAGGACACATACCCACATACACTTAAGAACTAAAACTTTAAATATATTTAACATCAACAAGGTTTCACAATAACAACATATATACAACTCATATACAAAATCAAATTTGAATGGGCCTTATCATACTAAACTTGTCCCTTTATGACCAAAAACATGTGTATAGACATTAACAGAACCTGTATAGACATTAACAGAACCAACACCTATAGTTACTTTTAGCAGGAGTCTTTAAGTGGTAGAGCAGCAGTGCAACTAACTTCAGGGAAGGTGACCACTACCTGGGAAGGAAAACATTTATAATGAGCAAGCTACAAGCCCAGTTAGTGACTAAATAAATCATGAATAAAAAATCTCATGCTTAATTGAAAACTGGAATACTGAATACTGAAAACTGGAAGCTTTGCCAAGCAAACATGTACATAAACTTAAAAAAACCCATCATATTTGAAAACTTAGCTGAATTGATTCCTAGTTGAGAAAGAACCCTTTTGCTCGATCTCTTAATGTCAGATATCTTTGTTTAAGAGAAAACTCTTTTGCTCAATCCCTTAAACATAAACTTAGGCTGAGGTGAGAACCCTTTTGTTCAATCACCCTACAACCATTTCTAGGAAAGAACCCTTTTGTTCCAACCCATATACATCACTAACCTGTCATAATGCACGTAGAGCTAAACTGGATCCTGCTCACCTTACCATAACCTTGGTGTCAAGGATCCTTACTGAAACTAGGTACTACTGCTTAGATACCTTCTCTAAGTACTTCAGTATCTAGCTCATCATCACTTTTAAGCAAGTATTTCCTTTAAACAAGTTTATTGAAAATATGGTAATATAAAATATAACTTCTAATGCATGCTTCATATAACTAAGTACATCATTAACTTCAACATGTTTTAGAACTTCCTTTTAAAACTAGCACGCATTAATCATCTTTCTAAACTTGAGTTGTTTGGAAAACTTGCTTTTTAAAACAAGTTAGCATGAGAATAAACTTTCAACTAAAACATATATTTACTAGAACATTTGGAGAATTATCATAGTCACTCACTGCTTTGGCAATCCTTCTAAGATTGAGAACTTCTCATATTGATGTCAACCCTTCCAACGCTAACCTCCTAGGCGTCGAACACTTAGAATTTTATTTAAGTGTTAAACCTTGGGCATGCGGCAGTCACACCTCCTCCATCGCACACAATGTGCCCATCGCATATCCTAAGAGTCCCTTCAGTCGCACATATCAATGTATACAATGTCTCTATGCGTCCAAGCCTTTAGCATACGCCTGTATATCCCTAACGTTTTACACAACGCATGCCTTTTATGCTTGTTCAGTCGTGCGCCAACACTTCAATTCAACCTTGCGCTTAGCGCATTGCGCGCCTGCCTGCACAGCTCCGCACACTTTGTCGCACAGTATAACGCCCACTCAGCCCTTCCTTATGCTTACGGCTCAACAGATGATGCACGATCCAATGCATCTCAACGTATTCTAGTGGCCATTCCAATCTTGAACACAACTTAACTCTCCGCGTGGGTGTCCACCAGCATGATCGTCCGGCCCTTCAAGCTGCTTGCTTGCTCAATCTAAGCAGCTGTCTGCTTGTTCAAAATTCTAGATTCAACTTTTAATTTAAATAACTTAATTTACAGGCTTTTTCTCAAGAAATTTCCTTCTACAAACTTGTTCAAAATCGTTTAAATGCTTAGCTTAAAATTTGAGCTCAAAATTCCCCGTGGTTTGGCTAGAAACTAAAAATCTTCAGCACTAGCTCATACTTACCCGAGAGCTCGACCTTCTTACAACATCTTCAGATTTCTGCCCGATTTCCTAAAGTTTTCTTTTGATAGCCCTAGTACATCAATTACATTTACCAATCTTCCAGATGGCTTTGAAATCACCTCAATAGCACGACTGGATTGCTCAAACCATGCTTATAAAATCAATCTTTCTTTTTATACTAATGTCTGCATGTTCAACTTTAAATCTTAGGTTGCCACCTCACCCTCCAAGTGAGATTAATTCACCTGATCACAACAGCTGGCTACCATAACCGATGCTTAATCTGAAAGTCATCTCTTTATCACTAACGCAAAGCTTCATTTGGATGCCTACACCACTTCGGCCAGCACATGTGTCAGGGCCTTTCTTGCGTCCAACACCTATTCTTCAAGATTCATCACATGGCCCCAATGCATGTCTTCGCCTGGCCATCACACACCAATGCATGCACAGGCTGCATCACCAAGGGTGTTCTACCTACCTCATCGCAAGGTTTGGCTAGTGCATAGCCTCACCTTATCATTAACTCTCATCAATGCAAGGCACTTACTAATTGAAGGAACTCTAATTACAGAGGACTTTTGAGCGGACGCGGATCGTCCAAACCCTATTGTGAATGAACTCATACATCTACAGTCATACAAAGCAGATTATGCATTAAATCATAAATTACAGCATGCTTCGAAATAAAAACAAAGGATAAGAGATTATACCTTTGAAGAACCCTTCTTCAAGATAATCCCTCGATCGTTCACGAATGCAGCGAACAACACGATCTCCCTCGAACAACAATAAGCTACAACTCGATCCTCGAACTAACCGGACACTACCACTAGGTTACCTTAGTATTCTCGGTGTGAGAATCCAAGAGTGGTGGGCTCTGGCTTATTTTGGTTTTAGGGAAGGTTTAGTGTGGTGGAGGAGACGATCGAGTAAACGAACAACACTATTTTGTAGATGAAAGTCTATCGCATAGACAAGGCACTTGATCGCTTAGGCTCTCTAGTGATCATATAGTAAGATCTCTTACTTGATTGCTTATCACATAAGTTTATCACTTGTGTTTTTTTTTTTTTGGAATAATTAAAACAATTTTATTTTATCCCAATTTGCCATAAAACCGTATAACTACCCACTAAGGGTGGTTATTGAGAAAAAGAATTTAATTATCAATTAATTAATAAATATAAATAAATATGATAACAAACATATCATATTATATTTATAACCTACAGTTTTAATATTGCATCATATACAATATATAAACCATAGTTCTTTTCCTTTATTTTATGGCATTTAATATAAATCATATTTATATTAAATTTTAATAACTATGAATCTTATTCATAGAAAATATATTTGAATTATATTCAAATATTGGTTCTTCCAATCAAATAATAATGTATCAAGTACATTATATCAATTATATCATATAAAATTGAATTAACTTAATTATATCATATATTATCAAATTCCCTTTTATTAAATTGAACATTTCAAATTAACCCAAAAATTGATTCTCATCTTAAATCCATTGAGCTACCAAGGGGACCTTATGGACCTGTAGCTTGAAGCTCTAACGGTACATGACTAACTGACTAAACTCTTTAATCACGTTATCCACCATCCGTTAACTGCCGGGCATTCTACTAAAGACTGACAGTTGCACTATTCGTACTACAGATATATTTTTGTGTCTATTGGATATAACTAATCAACAATACGATGACCTTTCACAAATCACTCGTAAGTACAGTTAGGCCAAATTACCATTTTGCCCTTGTAGTTACATCTAACTCCTTAAGTACCACTGATCCCTCTTATAAATAATAGATCATAGTCCCACTATGACTAAACCCCTTTCGGGCCAAGAGAGAGTGTGGCACCACATTGTTCAAGACTCAAAATCAGCCCTTAATGGAGCAATTTATCTACTTACCTCTGCTTTGGGAAATGAGTGAATTTCATCTTGTGTAGCTGAGTTCCCAACTCTTCAATCAGACGAATCCTCAAAATGGTAGGCTTGTTAAGTCGACGATTTAGCTACTCTCATCCATTCAAATCAAAAGACCGCCCTCATAAGCAGGAGTTCACAACTCACTCAGGATTAAGGTCATGTTACCTATGGTCATCCTAGTGAAATGAAAGTCTCAATTATGAACGACGTTATATAACGAGACTAAACAATTCGTGGTTCGATCTTATATAAACTCCTTTGTATAGAATATCCCCGCTCGTATGTCTAATACATGAATGATCAGGATCAGATCATTTGTAGCAATTTACAATATTTGTAACATCTACAAAGTGGGCCATACTCGTAGTGTCACCAGGATAAGGTACCCAGTGTTATCCATATACTACAGACCATTTAGGTTATCACTTAAAGCACAATCCACTTGTATGTCTCTACATACATGTTTAAGTTACAATGATAACCATGGATCTTAGTTTATTGGTTTATGGTTAATGCAACTAAAATATCAAATATTTCATAAACTGAAGTGAATAAAATATTATATATTATAAATCATAGCATTTTTGTTCATACATGTGTTTATAAACTACAGGACCCTATGAGATTTAGGGCATTAACCCCAACACTCATGTCATCGCATGCAACCCTTGGTCGTGTGCCCCTCTCGGCCATCACATACCTTAACATGCCTTGCGTTCGTCACCTTGCCTAAAAACCAAAGCCTTGGCTTTCCTCAAGACTTGCTATTTTCCTTACCTAAGTATGTTAACTATGTAATTACAATGTTAAGTAGGTTTACTTATGAGGAATGTTACATTGTAGGGAAAAGTTGAAGAATGAAGGAAAAGAAGAAAGGGAAACTCTAAGTGTTGAGTTGAAACACCTCGGGTAGGCTTGTGAATTTAGTCGAGAGTGCTTTTGGTAAGCCAAATACTAAATCTTTATGAGATATATTGAGTTTGGGATTTATGTTGAACAAGGGTGGAAGAATACTAGTAAGCATAATATGATTATTATTATTATTGATACTAAAGGCTGAATGGAAGTATGGACATAAATAGTTTTGTGATTATTTGAAAAAAAAAAAAAGGAAAAGAGGAAAAGGTGCAAGTCGGTGGAAGGTTTAAGTGGGATGAGGGATCACTCTTTCCCCACCGACATACCTCCTCCTCCAAACCGAAAAAAGTGAGGTACTTCATCTAGACATCAAATTGGAGAAGAATAAGAAGGTTTAGGGTTGAGTGGGGTAGAATGTGAAGAAAACTTGGGGGAAAATTCGAAGAAGAATTAAAGCTGGTTTGGAAATCGAGTAAATTGGACAGGGTACGATTTTTGAAGGATAACAAGATGTAGGACGGAGTTTAAAGCTGAATATTTGAGTTTAGTAAGTTAACTCATTTCTTAACAACTTTTGTGAAGGATACCTGAGCTAAATGTGAAGGGAAACAGGTGAAATTCGAAGAAGAATTGAAGCTGGTCTGGAATTCGAGTAATGTGGATAGAGTATGATGTTCGAAGGATAATAGGCATTAGAGATCGATTATGGAGCTTAAGTAACTCAATTATAAGAAAGTTTGTAGAAGGAAGTTTCTTGAAATGAGTTCTGGATTTCGAGTTATAAATTTTTGAAGTTGAAACAAGATTTTGTTGCGTAAGCAGATAGCTGGTTGGGAAGATGAAGTAAGTAGCTCATCCAAGGGAGTGAGAGCGAGATAAAGATGGTGTAAATCTCGCTCGTCACTCAAATCTCGTTGATTTTCTACCTAGTTTCGCTAGAAATTACACTAAGTCTCGCTAAGAATGAAAAATCTCGCTAGTTTTGGTCTAGTCTCGCTGATTTTCATGATAAGTCTCGCTCATAAGTTGATGTCGCTAGTGATGATCTCGTTGGTGAAGATCTCGCTAGTGATGATCTCCTTAGTGATGATCTCACTAGTGATGATCTCGCTAGTGTTGGTCTCGCTAGTGATGATCCCACTAGTAAGGGTCTCGCTAGTAAGCACATTATTTGAAGCATCTTGATGAGAATTCTAAGAAATCTAACAAGGAATTATGTTGCTTCAGGCCAAGAGGAGCTAGGAGAAGCCTACAAACTGTTAAGAGCCCAGACGAGTAGTGAGTGACTAGAATAACTTAATGTTTTCAATGTTTATGCATAAAAGACAATGCGATTTTAATGATGTTTGATGATAAGTTTATACGTTTTCAAGCAACCAAGTTTTTATGAATTGCATAGAATTTCTTCTCCAGCATGTGTATGTTTTATCGCGTGCCAAGGTTATATGTTAATTCATTATAAAAGCTAAGTATCTATGATGAAGCATGTGTTTTTAAGATAAAAGCTATATTTCTACAAATGCTATGCTAAGGGCTATGATTGAATGATTCTTAATGTATATGTTTCTTTTTCTTACGCATGATATGTTTAGTAAGCCAGATACTGAAGGTATAGAAGGTATCCAAAAGTACACAAGGTATTGATGGTACTTAGAAACTCCACGTGCACGTAGGTAGTTCTAAATGAGAGGCCGAAGTATGGGTCTCCTAGGCCATATACCAGCAACCTGAGGCCGAAGTATGGGTCTCTTGGCCAAATACAGACGTTGGGAGCTAGAGCAATGTATGCTCGTTCTCAACTAAGGTTTAATGATGTTTATTGATGTTTAATGAGTTTTCTTCTCAAAAGCTTGATACTATGACTATGTTCATGTTTTAAAGGAGGTTACTTGAAATGTTTTCCAATATGTTTACATGCCTTATATTAGTGAAAAGCATGGTATGTTCTGATTTCTAGTAGTCACTCACTGGGTGAATAGCTCACGGTTTCCAAATGTTTTCTTTCTTTCCCCAGGTAGCGGTCAGATTCCTCGATATTGATCCTACTGCTACTTGCCACACAAGACCCGGCTAGTTGAAGAGAAACTAGGTTAACTATTGTATATATATACACTTATTGTGAGAAGTGTCAGGGACATGTTAGTAAGGAATATCAGGGACTTGTTAATATCGTTTTGGGCCCAGCTGTAAATATTTTATCTGTAGATATTATTTTATAGTTTGTTAAGCATATGATTGTACGGAAGTTAATATTGAGCCTTGCTGATGTGGGCTAATTGTATAAGTTAATATGTTTATCAGGTTGGCACTAAAGGAGTTAAGTAAGGAAGTAAAGGGAGTAAGTGCTAGTGATAAGGCTAGTAACTGCTACCGTCATGATAACTTATAGAAATACAAGTTATTTATGCCATTTTATTTAGATTATGTGGTAAAAAGAAGGAAAAGTTGCGTCGACCGTATAGAAATTGGCTTAGAAATGCGAAAATTGTAAAGTGTCGTAAGCACACCTGCTAACCCCATTGCGATGGCAAAATGGAATGTCCAAGTCTTTGTTTTGCATGAAAAAGGTCACCACTTGCGATAATCGCTCGAGGACAAACATGAACAACACATCCACATTGCATGCAACAATCAATCAAGAATGAAAAAGAACAATGCAATTGCAACACATGCGACGATCGATCATGGACTCAAACAATCAACGCATTTCCACCGCATGCGGCAATTGATAAAAGATCAAAACAACTACATCGCATGCGGCGATCGATCGAAGATGTAAAGAGCAATGCATTTGCGAGGACTTCTAATAGTGTATAGCTTTTTCGTTATACGATTCTGACAAATCAATCGTGGAGCAGAGCGGACGTTTCCACCAAGCCATGGCAGGAATTATCAGATTTTCAAAATGGGACCACTAATACAGAAGAAGCCAAGGTCTATAAATATCTTCCTCAAATTCAATGAAAGGAGGCTGGTCTGAAGAGACAATTTAGAGAAAATCCAGGAGAAAGACGAGACAAGATCGAGAGGTAAGTCTCTGAGCAAGCAATTATTTCCATTCCCGAAGAAGAAGCTCTGTGCGAATGGTCACTTCTACCTGGAAAGCAAGCTTGAGTGGGAAGCTTTCCACTCCATTCTACCACATGCCGGCAAGCACATCGTCTTCAATCGAGATCTGTGTCAAGACATTGACACTCTTGTTGTATTTGTTCTTATTTCCTATTCATCTACTATGTTCATCTTTCAACTTTCATTCACTATCTGTAACAAACGTGTATCCTTAGATTTCAATATCATTATCGTAATCATTGTCATTTCTCTGTTCTTCTCCATACATTCATCATCCATTTTCTCCATCATGAGTAACTAATCCCCAAGGTAAAGGGGAAGGATTAAGCAAGTGACTTAATCCTTGTTAAGGAAATGAGCTAAGTTTAGCTAAAGCATGCTCGACGACATCTTCACCTGTGAGAGCAGAAGTGAAGATGTTATTCCACCTATCGAAAGAAGGTTGGAAGAATGCGTTAACTAAAGTGAGAAGTATTTCCAGAGATGGAAACGACCTTACGTTCATCACGTTCATCCTTGTTTTACCATAGACATATGGGAACGCGGTCGATCACTGAAAGGTGTAAGCCAAGATTGATGAACTTGCGATGTCCTTTCCCTCAACCCATTCTCTTTCTAACTCATTTCACAAGACTTGCCACCACATTCATTAGATTCTTTTGCATAACTTCACAGCCAGTCCTCAACTTGTATCATTAATTTTTTATTCATTTATTTTATCATCGCAATTTACTTTACCGCAATTTATTTACCATCGCATTTTATTCTTTACCACATTTTACTTTTCTGCAAACCAAATTCATTATTCTTTATGTTTAACTGGTCGCATATACCACATTAGTATCGCATTAATCACAAAATCCCTGTGTTCGACCTCAGATCACTGTGAGAAACTTGTGTTGGAATTATACTTGGTTCCAGCGTAAGAAAACTTGTGACACGTGCACTACACGAATGCATACTACGAAAGCATATTATCATCATCGCATACATTTAAAACATAGTATCATATATTATTGTCGCAAAGTGTACATACACATCAGTAACCTAACAAGTTTTTTGACGACAACACGACAACGAAGTAATTTTTCGGTCATCAAGTCACATCTTCTTCCAGGTTGAGAGAGTAATCTGGGAGAGGGTGTGACAGTCACACCCTCTCCCATACTATTCTCTTAGCCTAGGAAAGGACATGACTGCAGTAGTTAGCAACCCTTTTGTTGACACTTACTGCCTACTAACTCTAGTGGAAAAATTCTGATACCAACATAAAACATAAAACTGTTACTTAATTGAGAATAACACTGTTGTGGTTAAATCCTAACGTCAACTGCTTAGTCAAGAGAAAACCCTTTTGCTCGATCTCTAACTTAGTCAAGAGAGAACCCTTTTTCTCAATCTCTGACTTCAACTACCTATGTGCACGTGGTTATAATTAAGTACCGTCATACCTTAGGTAGTTCTTCTTAGATAGCTTCTCAATGTCCCTCAGTATCGAGCTACTTGGATACCTTCTCAATGTCCCTCAGTATCATGCTTAAAGTATACTAGTCATACTATGACTTTCTCTTTAAAGCATGTAAAGCAAAACGCATAAAAACATGTCTTTAAAGGTACTAACGCATGCTTAGTGTATTTAAACACACATACATAGTTTTTCAATAAACTTTCATACATGGCATGAGTTTAAAATATAACTCATGGTTTGCTTAGAACTACTTTGTAAAACTAGCTAGCATGAGAATAATCTTTCTTAAAATATAATTTCTTTAAAACATTGTAAATGTTTACTAACTCACAACTTTTAGGATATGCTTCTAACATTGGTCTCCCTTTTGAGACTAACATTCAAATAAAATTTGCATTTAGCCTTCCTCTAAAAGACTTTCACTCAACGCATACCTTGCTGTAGGTTACTTAGAAATTTTTTTGAGACTTTGGCTCTTACAATGCTTCCAATCGCACCTTACAAATGCTTCCCACTTGTGCAACCAATACTTTGCTCTAAGTGTTCCTTCAGCTGCACATGGTCATCCACCAAGGCTATTGATGCATCCAAGTCAAGCTCTCCTCAGCCCACACAGTAGGTCCAAGCATAAGATTGCTCAGCCTTTCGTCTATTCGAGTATTTTACTTCGAGCTGCCAGCTTACTCAACCCAAACAGCTTCTTGCTTGTTCATGAAATTTCAGATTCAACTTACGAAATTAATAACTCAAATTCTGGAGCTCATCTTAAGAAATTTCCTTCTACAAACTTGTCTCAGGAAGCTTACCTTAAAATTTTAACTTCTAACTCCTCGTGATTCGTCCTAGAGACTCAATTCTTTATCAGTGGCCCGGAGTCACCTAGAACAGAACCTTTGGTCACTTTTTCCCTTCTCTGACCTTATTTCAGTGAGAACTTCCTCCAGCAATGTCACCTCTGAAACTAGACTCTCAGAGTTTTCCAACGACACCAAGATCTTTCAATTTGCACGGAGGAATTGTTCAGACTGATCTTTTGAATTTCAGCCTTCTTTTTTATACTGCTTTCCACCGCTTACCATAAAAGCCTAGCATGACACCTTCAACTTAAACAGAGTTAAATCTGGTACTTAGGACAACTGTTACTCTTAATCGGTGGTTAAGAATTGATCAATGCATGTAATTATGGTTATGAATTGATCAAGCTACCCGAAAGTCATGTCTCCCACATTTTAATTTTTCCTTCATTCATTTTCTTATTCTTCAACCTTTCCCTACAATATAATATTAACTCACATTTAAACCTACTCATCACACTAATTAATATGTTAAGTAGGAAATTAGGGTTCAGGGTTCACAATTACTCCCCCCTTATGAAATTTCATCCTCGAAATTTGTCCGAACCTACTCTGGATTAAGGTTTCATAGCAACCTTTTCATAAAACTTCATGACCTTTTTCCACTACTACACTTCCACTGCGCCACTCTGATATTAACTTCCCCAACTTATCCACAAGTGTGTCTATCTTTCTATTCCTCTATAATCAAAAGAGCATACTAAGACAACTTGGTGAACTTCTGTTCATACTCAATGATCCCTAAGCTAAACTTGTTTCCTCCTAGCTTTCTAAAAGAGCTAGAATAATACTCTTCTTTGAACACTTTTCTGAATTCTGGCTAAGTCGTAGTTCTAGACCTAATAATCCCGTCGTTTATGATTTTCTATTATTTCTTGGCTCTTTCCTGCAATAGGAACACTGCTAACCTAACCTCATAGTCAATTGACATCTTATCACTTTTAAGCATTACTTAAGTACGTCTAGCTAGACCTCAGTGTTTGTTAGATCTATGGAACTTTCAGACATCATTACACTTATGTCTGAGTTTCTCGATGTGATGCTTCTTCCACATCGATAACCTATAAGCTATTGGATCAATTCGCTTCACTATCTCATAAAGTTCAATATACCTTGGACTCGGCTTCCTTTCTTCTATTTCATTCCCAAAAACATGCGTAGGGTACTTACACTTATGTTTCTTTAACTGACTGGAAACAAAGGTTGAAGGAAAACAGACATGAGGATTTTCATGAGCAGCAGAAGGATCGTTCCAAATTTCAATCGTATATGAATAACAATAATTACAGTCACAAACAGAAACAATAGGCTATGTGCAAAACCGAAATTACAACATGCTTTACTACAGGATCAAGGGAAAGAATTAACCATACCTTTGAAGACTCATCTTCAAGATCCCTTGATCACGAATGCTCGTTCATAGCACAAACTTTACATTGCACGATCACAACGAACTTGAACACTGCGATCTTCAAGTCACGAACACCCCAAACACCACGAACGGCCTCCTCGACTGTGTCGAGTTGAGTATGACATCACCAAAATGGTTACCTTGGTATTCTCGATGTGAGAATCTAGAGTGCGGGCTCTGTGTGGACTTGGTTAGAGGATGAGACCAGAGGAGAATAATCGTGTAAACAATTGAGCAAGTGGGAGATGTCAAAGCCTATCATATAGAACGATGCCCAATCGTTTAACAAAAACTATGTGATCGTCTAGCAAAAGCTATGAAATCATTTAGCTCATCGACCAGCTGAGTGTATATCGTGTAGAAACACTCCACGATCGTCGAGTCTCTCCAAGCTATCGTTTAGTAAATCTTATTTATTTGAAAACCTTTTCGTGAGAACTTTCTGAGATTGGAAATCTCAATTCAACATTAATTAAATTTAAGAATTGTTTTTTCATTTTATCTCATGGTTACCATGAAACCACCAATAACCTCCCATTCAATCGGTTATTAAGAAAAAGAGATAATTATCCAATAATTAATATTATTATAAATATAAATGATAACCAACTTATCATACTATATTTATAACCTATAGTTTTAATATTTCATCTCATGAAACATATAAACCATAACTCTTATTCTATTCCATGGTCCTTAATGTAATTCTCATTTACATTAATCCTCCACTAGATGTATCTCATACACCACATCGATCATATCATATATAATCAAATTACCTCTTGTCAATTTGAACATTTCAAATCAACACCAAGAACTAATTCTCAACTTGAATCCATTGAGCTACCAAGGGGACCTTATGAACCTGTAGCTCAAAGTTCCAACAGTATGTGAATAACTGACTAAGCTCTTTAGTCACGGGATCCACCATTCGTTAACTGCCAGGCATCCATTAAAGACCAACAGCTAAACTCTCCTTACTACATATATATTATGTGTCCATCTTAACCAATTAACAGTGCGACAACCCTTCACAGATCACTCGTAAGTACAGCTCAGCCAATAATCGTTATGCCTCTGTAGTTACATCTAACTCCTTAAATACTACTGATCTCTTTAATGAACATGAGTCATAGCCCTACTATAACAGAGTCCTCTCTTCCAAAGAGAAGCTATGTTCATGGTGTTCGTGACCTTGGCGATCGCTTAGTTCGAGTGCGCAGTGTTCATGTAGTATAGCGGTCGTCTTGGACGAGCATTTGTGTGTTGCTGTGATCGAGTGTTTGTGATCAAGGAACTTGAAGATGAATCTACAAATGTGTGTTGATTCTTGTCCTTGATTTTTTGTATAACATGCTATAATTTATGTATTTCACATAACTATATGTTTCCGTTTGTGATTGTAATTGTAATGTTCATATGCGATTGAAATTTGGAAATATCATTTCACTGCTCATGGAAATCCTCGTGTTTGATTTCCTTCACTTCTCATGGCCCGAGAGGTGTCCACACATAGTAGGACTATGTTGTATTGTTCATTAGAGGAATCAGTGGTACTTAAAGAGTTAGATGTAACTATAGGGGCAAAACAGTAAATTGGCCCAGCTATACTTACGACCATTTGTGAAGGATTATCGTACTGTTGATTGGTTATATCCGATGAACACAGAAATATATCTGTGGTAAGGAGAGTTCAACTGTCGGTGTAACGACTCGACCCCCTAGGACTTAAGTTAGGCTGTTACTAAATATATGCATGCATGGAACTCAAAACGACACTCGGTTATGGCGAAATAAATGCTAATTAAAAAAGGTAAGTTCAAAAGACTTTCATTAAATTCAAATACTAAATCAATAGTAGGGTACCCATAAATCATAAAGGATAATAAATAAATTTGAAAAATGATTCTTAAAAGTAAATTTTAAACATCAAAACTAAAAGTTAAGAGAAACATGAAAAGAACTTTAAATTTCATGATGCAGAAGCGTAAAAACTAGTCCCAGTGGCTCGATCACGAATTCCGCTTGTCCATCGCCAGTGCATCTCTACCTTTACCTGAAACAACAACATGAGAAAGAATGAGTATAAAATACTCAGTAACCCCACTACTGGGGTCAGGCTGGGCATCTATGTCCTCTAGATACCTACCTTTGGTGAAACATATAAACTGCTCTAGTTCTTATGGGACATATATGCACATGAAAACAAGAAGAGGACTGAGTCCTATCCTACTATATTTAAGTATGCCCACTATTTTTGGTGAATCCCGAAGGAGACACAAACTGGTGAATCCTGAAGGAGACACAAACTAGTGAATCTCGAAGGAAACACAAAATCTAATGGGCATCTAATTAATCAATAAGGACATTTGTACAGTCTCAACATCATAATCATCACTATACGCATCTATGACATACATATAAACCTCAACATCATGGCTTTACAACATACACATATATCTCAACATCATGGTTCTACAACATACATGTATACCTCAACATCATCAGATCAAATATACCATGGAAGCACATACCATCTCATACTAGCATTCAAGTGTCTATGTGCATAAATAAATAATTCGGATCTCATAACAGAACATACTTTAATCATGTTATAATATCAATCTTTCATGTTGTCATTCTGCCATAACCTTCATTTAACATGCTAGCATACATCTAATGCCTGGATCGTGGGTAGTTCCAATAGTAAGATTACTTACCTTGATATTAGGTCGAACCAAAAAGCAATTGAATCTTTGTGAAATTCTTGAATCCTTAATCAAGCCTAAACATAAACCAAGCTTTTAAATTAATAGTTAAGGCCAAATTCCAAACACCCAAATATTACAAAATATTTCCAGATAACCTTACCTAAGGTGTGGTCCAATTCGAATTCACCTTCCAAATCTCCAATTTTAAGTCCAAATAATTAGTAAACCAAACTCTTCTTCATCTTGAATGAAATTCTTGAATCAACCCCCTAATCATAATTTGAAATTAGGCTTATATGATTAAAGCTTGAATCAAATATATACTTCACTACCAATGTCTCAAATAAATTATCCATATGTAGCTTCGTAAAAAATCACTTCCAAATGACTTTACCAAAATTTCTCAACAACCAAAATTAATCCACAAGAGGGTAATCAAAGCATAAAACTTACCAAAACTCGCTAAAACAAACTCCAACTTCACTGAACAACACCTCAATACCTTCACAAACTTGAATCCAAAGTTGAAACACAATGGGTAGCAACCAATTGATGCCAAAAGTAAATGAGTATTCAAGAATCAACCGAAAACAAACCCAAATGGTAGAAATCTTACTCAAATCGATAGATCCAGTGACGGTAAAAGTGAACGGCGCTTGAGCAGTGGTGGATGGAGTCAATATATATATATAATATTGCTTGGGTGGCTTTTGGCCGTCGGATGGGCTCACAAACGTGAGGAAAAAAAGGGGTTTGACTTTTAATAATAAAAAAAAAAACAAAACAATAATAATAATATAAAAACAAAAAAGTAAATATAATAGTAAATATAATTACATTTAATTCCTTTCCATTTTATATTTTTAAATTCCTTTTCGTTTCAAAAGAAAATTAATTCCTGCCATTAATTTTCCATTTGAATTTCAAATTGAATAATTTCACACCAACAATTAAATTCTCGCACTTATACTTGAATTCCAAAAATGGCCTCCAACTAATAACAATTACTGAAATTCCAAATAATAAAGCTACTGAAATTACATTATTACTAAAAAATGTGCGGGGTGTTACAGTAGGTCTTTAGTGGTATGCCTGGCAGTTAACGGATGGTGGATCTCCTAGCTAAAGAGTTTAGTCAGCTATTCACGTACCGTTGGAGCTTCGAGCCATAGGTCCATAAGGTCCCCTTGGTAGCTTAATGAATTCAAGTTGCGAATCAGTTTTTGGGTCAGTTTGAAATGTTCAAATTGACAAGAGAGAGTTCAATATATATGATATGATTGAACTGGTTAATTATATTTGATATGATTGACTTTATGTATGAGATACATTAATTGAAGGAAAATGGATATGAACATGATTTATATCTAGTGGAGGAGAAAACACTATGGTTGATATGTGATATTAAACTATAGATTGATAAAAATAATATTATTATATTTATTATTTTGTTTTGACAATTATAGGATAATTGGTCACCGTTTTCTCTGTAACCGTGCGTTAGTGGGAAGTTCCAATCGGTTTTCGTAACTGAAGAATAATATGGAAATTGTTTTCATTTTGCAAAGATCACGGTTATTTTCTCACAAAGTGTTTCTTGCTTATCTATTAGTAAATTGAGAGACTATACGATAGCTCGGATTTACTACACGATCGCTTACACGTGGGCACATTTTCTAAACGATCGCCTACATTTATTTAAAAAATCGTCTAACGCCCGAGCATTTAAACGATCGTATAGATGATTGCTGCCCTTTTCCTACACGATCGTGTACTTCATCTAAACGATCAAGCATTTTGTCTATACGATAGACGTAACCCTCTCACACTTGCTTGATCGTTGTATATGATCTTCATTCCTTCTCCCCTCTACCAAATCCGAACAGAGCCCACTCTTTGGATTCTCACACGAGAATACTAAGGGTTCCAAGTGGCGATGTCGTCCCCATTTCCTTCTGTTCGTGTGGAGGCTGTTCGTGGTAGACGACCAGTGGTGTTGCTGAACGATAGCTTAACGTTCTAGTGAGAGCGAGAACATCCGTTCCTTGGAGAGAGTGAGATTTTGGTGAAGAAAAGTTCTTCAACTGGTAAGTTTTCTTGTTCTCTTGTTTGTTTGCCGGTAATTTTACAGTATGATGCATATCTGTTTGTTTGAATGTAAATGTGTTAATTCTGTCACAATGTCTTTGGAAAGATCCGCTTCCGCTCAGAGGTACTCTTGTATAGAGTTCCTTGAAGCACATGTACTAGACATCCCTAAATTTTGAAATATTGTAACTACCTTTACGACCTCTCTGTAATTCAAAAGGTATTTCAGAAACAATTTTAGATGGAATGTTGTTCAGGATATATATTGTAGTCTCTACTACATAACCCCAAAAGGAATAAGGTAAATGAGCATAGCTTATCATAGATTGAACCATGTCCAACAAGCTTCTAATTCTCCTTTCTGATATACCATTTTGTTGAGGTGTACCATATGCTGAGAGTTCAGATTTGATTCCATGTTTTATCATATAGTTTTGAAATCTCAAGTCCATATACTCTTCACCTCGAACAGATCGAAGTGTCTTAATTATTTTGACCTAATAAATTTTTAACTTCAGTCTTATACTTTTTGAACTTTTCAAAAGCTTCAGACTTATGTTGCATTAGGTAAAGATACTCAAATATCAAATAATCATTTATAAAAGAGATAAAATATTCAAAACCTTCTCTTACTTAAACATTCATCAAACCATAGAGAACAAAATGTATAAGTTCTAAAAGTTATTTGGCTCTATAGCCTATTCCAGTAAAATGTCTTTTAGTCATCTTGCCTTTAAGGCATGACTCACATACTAGTAGTGAACTTTCCTCTAACTCATTTAGAAGTCCATTCTTTACCAATTTTCAGTCTTATCGAGATTTTTTTGACCTAGTCTTAAATGCCAAAGGTGCGCATTTTCTTTAGGAGAAATTTTTTTCTTTTATTTTTAGTTGATTTTGAATAATTCAGTATTGAAGAGCATTTTCGATGCTAACAGTCTTAGCACATAAATTATCTTCTAAAGTTGTTAAACAAATTTCAACACCATTCTTGAAGATAAATGATTTATTCACAGAAAATGAAATTGAATACATCTGTTCCATAAGACATGCAACTGAAGTCTAGTTCCTCTTGATATCAGGAACTACTAATACATTAATTAATAATAAAAAAAGATTTCTTGAAAGACAAGTTATGCTCCCCATGGCAACGACTAAGAGGACCTCTCCTGTTCCGACCCTCATGGTCATCTCGCCAGTTTCCAACTGCCTCCAAGAACTAATTCCCTGTAAAGAAAAGAAAACATGATTAGTGGCTCATGAATCAATTATCCAGGCAAAACTATCATTCTCCACCAAACAAGTTTCTAAGACAAGTAAATCATATTTACCTTCTTTGGCTTTCTTCTTTTCAGCCAAGTACTTCGAGAAATTTCTCTTCCAGTGCCCGTCTACATTGCAGTAGAAACATATTCCCTTTGTAGGCTTGGCCTTCTTGCCCTTTTGGGCAATAACAAGAGATGAAACTTTATTCTCCTTTCTAATTTTTTTTTTCTTCTTCCACTTCTTTGAACCAGAAGAAGGTCCAGGTTTAGTTCCAGAGGTCGAACCCTTGTGGAAGTTCTTAGAAGAGCTTGCAACATTTGCTTCCCCATGTTGCCCTTTGACTTTCATCAAAGACTCATAGGTTTGCAACTCATTAAGAAGAGTGGTTAGGTTATAGTTTAGCTTGTTCATAACAACGTCACTACGAAATTGGAGGAAACTCTTCAGAAGAATCTCCAAAATAAAGCTAACCTGGCTAGCTTACCGACCCATCTTGGCCACATTGAAATGGACCATCATGTTGAGAACATGTTCTCTTATAGAGATCCCTTCTTGTATCTGAGCATTAAAGATGAATTTGAGGGCATCATGCTTGACTTGTGTGGACGACTGTCCATGTTGGGTTGTATGTACTAAAACTTGTAGTTCATAAATAGTAGACATATATGAAGTTTATTCAGACAAATATTGTTAAATGAAAATGAATTGATTGTTTAACTCTAAATCCAATAAACCACAAACCCTTGACTATTGTCATGAATACTTGGACTTTATGTGGAGACATAAATTGGATCAAGTTCGGGTATAATAGCCTAAACAGTCTATAGTATTTGGATTAGGTTGGGTGCCTATTTCTAGAGATATTATTGAATATGGCTTGTTTTATGATTGTTATAAACGTTGTAAAATGTCATAAACAATGTGATCAGTTCATTCATGTAAAGATATGTGAGCGGGGTGTTCTACACGATGAGATTGTATAAGACTGGCTACGAAATAATCACTATTACGTATGAACACCGTTTACTGTTAACACTGATTAATTTCACTTTTTGATGACCTAAATAACTTGATCTGAATCTTGAGCTGTCTATGAACTCCTATTTATTCGGGATTGTCCTTTGATCTGCATAGGTGAGGGTAAGCTCAACAACGCTGCTCAATATGTCTCCCATTTTGGGATAAGACTGGATAGATAGCTGGGGACATAGAATTTGCAAGATGAAATTCACCCTTACCAATTTTAGGTATAGTAGAAAGGTTGTTCCCTTAAGGACTAATCCCGAGTCTTGAACAAGGAGCCCCATCCTCTCGTTGGTCTGAGAGGGAATGGATTTAGTGATTAAGATCCTAAATGAATTCTTCATTAGAGGGACAGTGGTACTTAAGGAGAAAAGATGTAACTCAAGGGTAAAACGGTAGTTGACTTAGCTGAAGTTACGAACAACCTATGAAGGATCAACTTATTGATGACGGTTATATTAAATAGACACACAATATATCTACAGTGAGGGGAGTGCAACTACGGGCTATAGTGGACAGTCTTGTTAGTTAACGAATGTTGATTAACTAGGTTAAAGAGTTTGATCGGTTAGTCTCGAATCATTGGTGCCCATGATCTATAGGTCTATTCGGTCTCCTTGCTAGCTCACTGTGGACAAAACTGAAGAACTAGGTGAAGTGAGAATTTGAAGTGTTCATATTTGGTCTTTAAGAAAAATTGTGTTTTATATGAGATATAATTTACAATTAAATAATTTATTAATTATTTTTGGAGAGTATATTTTATATTAAATAAAATATTAGCATGAAAGTGTTTTAAAAAAATTGATTAATGTGATTAATCAAAATTAGGTGTCAAAGATAATTTAATATGTGATATTAAATTTGTTTATTTTATTTAATTAAATAATTTCTAAAATATGAAAAATGTATTTTTTTTTTTTTTTTTTTTAAAAATTTTTTTTTTTTAATTTTTTTTTAAAAAAAATTAATTAGTGGAAAAATCCAATTGTTGGATTTTCCCACTAACTAAGTGGATTATGAAGTGTTTCATTCGAAACTTAATACCTATTTTGAACATGCTAATGGAGTTTGAGGTGGAGGTCATGTAAGAAGAGTCTTTGCATGAGTTTTGGTTATAAATAGGTTTTGATTTTCAAAAATAAAAAACTTATGTTTCGTTGACTTTTGACAATTATTCTTCCACAAACTCTCTTTGACTCTCCAAATTAATTAGTGAAATTCCTTATCTTTCACTAAAGATTCGGTCCCACAACCAAGTTCTTCAACCAAGAATAGCGAGGATTTACCATTGGTGGTTTCGATTGCTCACAAAGACGAAGATACTTGTGGAAACTACAAAGGTTGTATTTCTAACTCTCTTTGCATGCTTAATCCTAGTTAATTAATGTAATTAGAGCATTAATGATCCATTGCTTCCGTTGTGCATGCTTCTATTTATCCATCAATCCAAACATATCACACAATGATTCCATGATCTCTCGAGCAGAGACCATGCTCTCGTGTTTCTTGGCTAGAACTTCAGACAAGCTAGCCAAGACATATGCATGGGCCTTTTCATTGGCCTTCGTCTTTTATATGCATCACGAACATTTCATGTGGCACTAGGGGTGGGTATTGACCCATACAAACACCTTATAAAGGAAGGATGCGCCATGGCATCAAGAGGCCGAGTATGGATCTCACGGTGTGAACTTTCAATGGAGAACGTAAAAGTAAATGTATATCAAATATACTTTTCTTCCTACTAAGTATTTTACAAATTAGTGTTCATTACTTAGCTAAACTTAGGCTAAGTCGTTTATCTAAGTGATGTTTAAGTTTGCCTAATATAACACTTATATTGGATAGTTTAACATAATGGTTTAATTCACCAAACACTTTAATGAAATTATTGGATGCTTATAAAATATTGACTAATTCACCTTCAAGGTTGGTTCTTAGGTAGGGGTATTTCGTTTCCTTTAACTTAAATACCCCAATCCTTAGATAGAACCTTCCTTAGACGAAGGTCCCTTATAGGCAAAATTCTATAAATTTAATCTTTTATTGACTTATTTTAATCCTATTAAAACGAGTAAAAGATTTTTCTATTTTCTAATCTTATTAGAAACATTTTAACATAAAGTTTTAATTTACTAATTTTTAAACTCTTTAAAAAAAAAATTAAAACCCTATGTTTACATGCAATTCTTTATTATGGATTTTAATTACTAAAATCTATAACATGCATCGTTTTATTTTCATTAAGTAACTTAATATAACATTTATATAAATTTTGTGAAAAAAATGATATAGCATACAAATTTTAATCGTACATTAAACTATATAATATAACAATTATATTATAACATGCACATGTATATCAAATATGTATGATCATGTAATTTTATTAAATAATACAACTCTTATATTAAAATAATGAAATATTAAGACATGTTATCATAGTATATAACAATTATATTATAATATGATGCATGAACATGATTAATCCTATGGTGAGATTTTAGAATATATGGCATACAATATACAATATGTAATGTAACTAAAGTATACATCTCATGCACATTAAAAACTATATTATAAAAAAATAATAGACCAAGATTGACACCCCTAAAATGATTAATTAAATCAATATAAAAATTATATTAATTTAATTAATCACAAAAAATAAGAAAAACAAAATTAATATAAAAATTGCTTCAAAAACCACTTTGAGAATCAAACCCATGACCTTAAAACCACCTACACGAACGCGTCAAACGCTCGGAGCATTGTAATGCTCCTCTCGAGCATAGCAACGCTGGTCTGGGAGGTTGCCATATCGTAACGTTACACTCCTTGTAGTGTTGCAACACTCGACTTCAGTGTTGAAACACTGCTGTCGAGCATTGCAATGCTTGGCCTTCTGTGTCACAGCGTAAAGCATAGTGTTGCAACTCTATGCCTTATGCTCCAACACAGAATGAAATACGTCTATTATGCAAACCAATCTCATACATCAAAATGCATAAAAGAACCCACCACACCATTCTGTAAAATTTAGAACAACAATTCAAGGCAAAATTGGGCACTGATGCCAATTGAAGGAATCAAATTCCTTGTGCGGAAGTGTGTGCTCGCCATTTGCCTCAATTGTGTTACATGATTTTTAAACAGAATAGTAACAAAGCTATAAGATTAATCATGCTACTAAGAAATTCAAAGGAAAAGGATGTTACCTTTGAAGACCGCCCTTCAATCTCTTCACCTATTTGGAGTTTTCTTTCACAACATTACACTAACAACTTCTATGGGTAGGACACCACTGCAAGTCTTTTCTGTTATCCTTTTTGGACAAAGAGGTCTGTGGAAACCTTTAGAAGGAAAGGGAAAAATGCATAACTTTTTCTCTGAGAGTGTGAGTATTTTTTTTTTTTTTTTTTTGGGAGAGATTAAGAGATAGGGAGAGTAAAAACAATCGTAATGCTTTACCAACCTCTTCAATTGCAGACTCTCTAAAGATTTAAAGAGAGAGAGAGAGGGTTCCACTCGTCCACTCCCTTGCGGTGCAGAGGAGTTTGATTTATTTTATTTAAATTCAAAAGAGATAAATTAACTTAACGAAATTAAATAATTTAATTAATTTATTAATTATCTAATATTTAGTTTATCTAATTTGAATGATATTCAAATGTGAATCTCTCGTATAACCTATAGATTTAATATGAATCTTATTCACATTAATTATAACCTATGGTTCTAATATAAATCTGATTTATATTAACTTAATATTTAAATCTTATTCAAATATTGTACTCTCATATTATATAGTTTAATTTTGAATCTAATTCAAAATTAACTTTATAATATATATTAATTGTATCCTATGCAATTATATTATTTGTATCATATATAATTAATTTTCTTAAATTAATTTGAACTCTTCAAATTCTTTCCATTTTAAAATCCTTATTGAATCTATTTATGAGCTAGTAGAGGGACCTAGTGGACTTATAGTTATAAGCTCCAATGACTCATGATTAATTAATTAAACTCTTTAATTAAGTTAATCACCATTCATTAACTATGAGGCACTCCACTAAAGACTCATAACATCACTTCTATAAACTGTAGTATATTTATGTGTCCATTGAATTAACCATATTTTGTAAGTCCACTCTTCATAAATTATTCGTAATTACAGTTGGGTCAAATTACCATTTTATAGTTTTGATTACCTCTTATACCTGAAGTATCATTGATCATCTAATGAACAATTCTGTTTATAGTCCAACTATAAACATAGTCCTTCTCGGGCCATGAGAGGGTGAGGCCTCATTGTTCAATTTTGGGAGTTAGCACTTAAGAAAACAATCTGTTTACTTTCCCTAACGTTGGGAAAGAGTATATTCCATCTCGTGAAGCTATGTTCTCAGCTCCTCACTCGGTATCATTCCCAAAATGGTAGGCATATGGAGTAGGTAGCTAAGACCACTCTCACCCATACAAAACAATGAACGAACCTTATGAGCAGAAGTTCATAACCCACTCAGGATTGAGATCGAGTTACATGGTTATTGCTTGAAATATGAAACTCTTCAATTAATGGTGTTACAAGGAGAGATTGTATTTTGAGGTCTGGTCTTATACAGGCTTACTGTGTAGGATACCCATACTTGCATGTCATCATATGAAAGATCTGGATCAAATTGTTCGTAACAATTATAATTGTTGCAACATTTACAAAGTCAGTTGTATCCATAGTGTTGCACTTCAAAGTGATATGGAAATTTAATGCCTTTATGTCGTCCTTCAATCTCCAAATGAAGTTAATGTTGAACTTTATGTGCAATGTTTTATCTATTTAGAACCAAGTATGAGCCTAAGTAGAGTCCTGGAGAGTCCATGGTTGAACACAGGGACTGTCAACTAAAATGCATTGAAATTGATGCTTGATCTTGACACGTTGAGTTTCTGATATGCATTGGTGATGTTTCAAAAACTAACTAAATGCCTAGTTACAAATGTGATGGATGAAGTGGGTGAAGGTGATTGTGTGAATGATAGTGGATTATGACAAGTTTGTATGAGATGTGGAGATGAAATGGCAAGATGGATGTGGTTACAAACACAATGAAGCAGGATGTGAGTAAAGTGAAGAAAAATTCAATTGATAAAACAGGGTTGAGAAAGGTTTACTAACATTTTCCTAGGTAGTGCTAAGTCATGCGTTCTCATTAACTCATAATAAAGAACTCATCTCTCAATGTTTCTAGGCCACAATATCCTATCTCTGGACGCATGCAATGAGTTAATATATTGACAAAAGGTTAACTTTATCTCTAAAGCTACTTCTTTCACTATTTAATGTGATCTCCCCTCACTTATTCTCTCAAGTAGTTGAATATGTTTACTTAAAGCAATTTCTCAATTGGATTCAAGTAGTGTGTTTCACATACATCAAACAAGATGAATTTGACTTATGAAAAACATGGAGAAAATGTCAGTTTAGTTTTCTCAACCCATGTAGAATTTAGTTGCACATGATTAAAGATAGAGAGCATGTGAATGGATGAAATATGAAAGGCATTTTTTTATATTACAAGTATGAGTTTTTCGATCTCAGCTACTTAATAAAAATGTAAATGTAAAGAGAAATATGAGAAAGAACAGAGAATGGGATGTCAAGTTGTTGGTCGCAATCTTTTGTTTCCTTTGGCAAGTTTTGTGACTGCTTCATTGTGGTTGTGGTGATGATGGAACTGTCTCTCTCATTTTTTAGAGGAGAACTGAGTTTTCACCCATAACTTTTCAAACAAAAGCTTGAAAGTTTAGTGGAAATGGTGAAATGAGAGGAAATTTGAGCAGAGCTTCGACCTATCATTCGATGGGAAGAAATGCACTTAGTCATTTTCTGAAGGGCTATTTATAGGCATCAAAAGGGCAACTTTTTTACTTCTTTCTAATGATTTGTTGACACCTTTGTATTTAATTCTATGCCCTATTGCTCCAACTACTCACGTCACATATTCATTAGTTCTGTCGCGACTGTCTCAAGTCAGCTACCAACTTGTGCCTTGATTTGATATCCATCGCCCATGTGTTTTGCCATTCTCTTTTGTTTTCAACGTGTAATCCTTTGCATTCAAGATTGTGTTAGGTTTTATGTCCTAAAACTCACAGTTTGTAAAAGATAAATATATTCTATAGTCAATAAACTTATTGTTGATTCTATTAAATTGCATACGTAAAAGTCTAAATCCAATAAACTAAGATCCTTGGCTATTATTTGAATATTTGAACTTTATGTAGAGACATAGAGATGAATCAAGTTCGAGTAAATAGCTAAAATGATCTAGGGATGGTCATTCAAACCGCAAAAACCAAACCGTTTCTAACAACCGAACTGAACCGAACCGAAAACTCAGTGAAATCGAAAAATGCGGTTCGATCTGGTTTGAAGAAAAGTTGAAACCGAATTAATTCGGTTCGGTTTCGGTTTCACTTTCGAAAACCGAATTTGAAACCAAACCGAACCATTTTTAACT
>NC_052358.1:49180354-49214442 GCF_009727055.1 Benincasa hispida
ATATTTAAAAAAAGAGTAAAACCAAATTTAAAACCGAACCGCTTTTAATTTAAAGAACAAAACCGAATTTAAAACCAAACCAAATCAAACCATTTTTAATTTTAAAAAATATAACATGGATTTTTTAAAAATGCCAAAACTGAATTTGAAACCAAACCGAACCGTTTCTACCCCTGAAATGATCTACAGTATATGATTAAGGTTGGGTACCTTATTCTAGTAACACTTGCGGCCTACTCTGTAGTTGTTACAAGTTGTTGTAAAGATATCACAAACGAAGTGATCCAAATTCGTTCATGTATTGACATGGGGAGTGGGGGCGTCCTGTGCAATGAGTTTGCATAAGATCGGACCAAGAAATAAGTCAATCTTACTTTATAACGTTGTTTACTGTAGAAGACTGACTATTTCACTTAGTTGACCTAGGTAACTCGATCTTAATCTTGAGCTAACTGTGAACTCCTGTTTATTTGGGATTATCCTTAGATTTGCATAAGTGAGGGTTGGCTCAATAGCACCGGCTCAATAAGCCTCCCATTTTAGGGGTAAGACCGGGTAGATAGTTGGGGACATAGGGTGCAAGAAGAAATTCACACCTACCCGATTTAGGGATAGGAGAAAGGTTGTTCTCTTAAGCACTGAATCTAGGTCTTGAACAAGGGGCCCCCACCCTTTCACTGGGCTGAGAGAGATCTGGTTTAGTAACTGGATCACAAATGAATTGTTCATTAGAGGATCAGTAGGAACTTAAGAAATAAGACGTAATCTCAGGAGCAAAACAGATATTTGACCCACTCGTTATTACGAACAACTTGTGAAGGGTCGACATACTAATTATAGTTAAATCATGTGGACATAATATATCTACGGTGAGAGGAGTGCAACTATGGGCTTTAGTGGAGTGACTCATTAGTTAACGAATGGAGATTAATTTGGTGTAAAGAGTTTAGCCAATTAATCTCGGATCGTTTGAGCCCATGATCTGTAGGTCCACGAGGTCCCCTTACTAGCTCGTAAATGGATTAGCTTTGGAGTAACACGATAAGTTAATTTGAAACGTTCAAATTAGAATTAAACGAAATTGGAGAATTAATTAAATATTTAAATATGATTTAAATATTAAATTCATGAATAGGGATTCATGAAGATGGAATTTGTGTAAAATTAATTTAATATTTGATATTAAATTAACTAGAATTAATTAAATTGTTTAATTAATTATTTATTTTATTAGAAAATTAATTTATGAAATTAATTTTGTAAATTAAATAATAATTTCATTTTTTAAGTTGATTTTGGAAATCAATATTGAAATTAGAAATTTGGAAAGAAAAAACAAAAAAAATTAGAAAGTTGGTTTCCTCCACTCACTTAACCAAGATGCTCACACAAAATCCACTTGAATCTTGATTCACTCTTCAAGCATGAGTTGTACCTCATGCAACCTTCTTCCATGTATGAATGTCATGCAATAAATAGAGAAGAAGGAAGTGGAAATCGGGCATAAAAAACTATTAGAACTTGCTGAAGTTTTTTTTTAAAAAAAAACTTGTAAGGTTGAAGAAGGGTTCTTCAAGTTGCATCAGTGGTGTTCTTCTCTAAATTCCCTTCATTCAAACTTATTTTGAGTCCCACAACTCAATCTAAAGCTTGAAGAGAATAGTAGGAAAGATCTTAAGGTGGTTCACAAGAAGAATTGGAGAAGATTTGCAACTAAATTCGAGTTTCAAGAGGTTTTACAAAGGTATGACATGAAACCCTCTTATTATTGTATGAGCATGCTTTATTTACAGCCAAAATTAATGAATTAGAATGCTTATTGATCCTTGTTGCTTCCTCTACAAGCTGATATACTCCTTCAATTGGTATCAGAGCATCATTTAAGTTGGTTTAATTTTGGTGCGATGGGTATTTTTTTCATGAGATATATGAAAATAGTACACTAATATGGTTTTCTGAGTTTTGGCATTTAATTTCTCTTTGATTCCTTGATTAAATTTGTAATTGCCTATTGTTTGTTGAGCTTATATGGGTGCTCAAGAGTCTATAGTTTATTTGGAGTCATTAAAGTTGAAATTAAGATGTAATTGAAGAAACAAGTGAAAAAGGTCAAGTTGCAGTTTCTAGATCGTGAGCTTCTACCCAGGTAGCGTTGCAACGCTGCTCAAAGTTCAGGCGAGATTCCTGTTTCAGAACTAGTGAGAGCGAGATTTACAACAGATAGCGTTGCGACGCCACTCTTGAGTGTTGCAACACTACTCACAATTCTAGTGAGATTCCATGTACAAGCAGCGAGATTCTGATGGAATTTTCAAATAAGATTTCAAGTTCAAGCGAGATTTCTAGTTCGAGCGAGATTCTAAAGGAATTTCAAGAGAGAGATCAATTTCGAGTGAGACCTCCCACTACCACAAGATGGGGATTCGTCTGATTGGGGAGCTGGGAACTCAGCTACACAAGACGAAATTCACTCCTTCCTCGAAGCAAGGGTGAGTAGATAAATTGCTCCCTTAAGGGTTGATTTCAGGTTTTGAACATAGTGGCGCCACACCCTTTCTTGGCCAGAGAGAGGTTTAGTCCTAGTAGGACTATTATCTATTGTTCATTAGAGGGATCTGTGGTACTTAAGGAGTTAGATGTAACTACAAGAGCAAAACAGTAATTTGGCCCAGTTGTACTTACGAGCAATTTGTGAAGGGTCATCGTATTGTTGATTGGTTATATCCAATCGACACAGAAATATATCTATAGTGTGAAGAGTGCAGCTGTCGGTCTTTAGCGAAGTGCTCGACAGGTAACAGATGGTGGATAATGTGATTAAAGAGTTTAATCAATTATTCACGTACTGTTGAAGCTTCAAGCTATAAGTCCATAAGGTCCCATTGGTAGCTCAATGGATTCAAGTTCAGAATAAGTTCTTAGGTTAGTTTGAAATGTTCAAATTAACAAGAGGGAATTTGATTATATATGATATAATTCAATTAATTCAATTATATATGATATAATTGATATAATGTATTTGATACATTATTGTTTGATTGGAGGAACTAGTATTTGAATATGATTCAAATATAAATTCTATAAATAAGATTCATAATTATTAAATTTAATATAAATATGATTTATATTAAATGCCATAAAAGAGAAAAAGAATTATGGTTTATATATTGTATATGATGCAATATTAAAACTATAGGTTATAAATATAATATGATAAGTTAGTTATTGTATTAATTTTTAATTTATTAATTATATGATAATGGGTGGTTACATGGTTTTATGGCAATTGAGGGATAAAAATGAAAATAGTTTTCTAATGTTCCCACGAGTTATCATATTCACTATCGAGTGACTACACGATAGCATCGAGTTTACAAGACGATAGCTTGAGAGTCTAAACGATTGAATATCCAGTCTATGCAATAGACTTTCATCTTATACACGATAGTTCATCATTTACTCGATCGTCTTCTTCCTTCACTCCAATCATTCCCTCAAACCCAAATAAGCCAAAGCTCACAACTCATGGATTCTCACACCAAGAATACTAAGGCAATCTTGTGGTTGTGTTCGGTTGTTCAATCGAGTTTATACTTACTGGTGGTCGAGGGAGATCGAGTTCTTGCTCGTTGCGTTCTTGACTGATCGAGGGATATACTTGAAGAAAGTGTTCTTCAAAGGTATTCTCTCTAACCTTTGTATTTATTTCAAGAAGCATGCTGTAATTTATGATTTCATGCGTAATCTGTTTAGTATGACTGTAAATGTATGAGTTCTTTCACAATGGAGTTTGGATGATCCGCTTCCACTCATGGGTTCTCTATAATTAGAGTTCTTTCAGGAGCATCATTGCAAAATAGATGTCACTTAGGGCATAATAGAACTATTTTGCTAAAACTTAATTGGTGTAAAGTGGTTTAATGGAAGTAGACTTATTAAGTTTGTTCTTTTTTCAACAATTTAAATTATGGCTTTCCCTATTTGCCACTGATAAACTGACTAGCGAGAATTACTCTAGTTGTAAGAATACCATAAATATGATACTTATCATCAATGACTTAAGATTTGTCCTTATGGAGGAGCGTTGGACACGGACGAACGAAAAGGCCCGAGCGTACATCTTAGCCAGCCTTAACGACATTTTGGCCAAGAAGCATGTGCCCATGATCACTACATGCGAGATCATGGAGTCCCTGAGGGGAATGTTTGGACAACCGTTCGCGTAGCTCAGGCACGACGCTTTGAAGTACATCTTCAACTCACGTATGAAGGAGGGAACATTGATGACGGGAAAAAATGCATGTCATTATAGGCCTTTTATTTAGAATTATGATGGCTGTTAAGTAGAATATGTGGCAATTATGTTAGGAATTCATGAGAAAACGAGTTTGCATCGATCGACATTAAGAATCTTGGCTAACCCACTATTATGCGTTATTATGCGTTCGATTGTCTATCTCTGTATCTAACGTAGGAAGCGGACACATACGCAGAAGCCGGGCTATCGCAAAGATGACCGCATGCGGAGAATCTCTCCATCGCAGAGGCGAACGCATACGCTCGACGCATGGATGTTGCGGCCATCAACCACATGCGTACATCGCATAGAAGTTACGGTCGTCAAGCGAATGCGGTCATCGCAGAGAAGTTGCGGCCGTCAAGCGAATGCGGTCATCGTAAGGAGATTACGGCTACATAATGATAACCATAATAGAGGGATGAACGTAAGGTTGGTGGAATGCAAGCAAGAATGCATACCTCGGGAGAATCAAAAGATGATGTTGACATTTTACCTACCACGCCATTAGTAGCAAAGATTCAGAAAATGACCATCACGCTGCGAGTGTCAGATTCAGAGCAGGTCCATTAATGTTGTCGGCGATCATGGCGATGAACAGAATTTCAAATCATCCAAGGTTTTTCGCCTGAGGCTCCCCACCTTAGGGTGGATCCTTGTGATCCAGACCAAAGCGTGAGAAGATAGTTTGAGAATTCTTCATCTACTTCATCCATTTCAAGTGACGATCGAAGCAAGCTCGAGAGAGTCATTTCCACCACCCATCCATGGCACCACCGACAGCCTTGACACACATTTGCTAGAAGTAAGACATTGCTTCCAGCTGGTCCTTCCATTTCTCTTCTTTCCTTGTATTGTATTACATTTTTGCTTAAGGAATTAATACATTTTGTGATCAATGCATTTCTATATTTCCTTCGATTCCATCTCCATCTTCCTTTACTTAGCATCCTTAACTTTCATTGCATCATTAAGTAAGATTGCTAGAGTATCGCATACTTAATCATGCAGATTAGGGATATGAAGCATGTAGCAAACCATCGGGAGGTGTGCGTTGCGTGAGTGTTGTGAGAAAATCTTGTTTGCTTAGTGTGAAGTGATGCTCGTATTTATGAATTGGAAATATGGATGATATGCGTTGATGGATTTGCATTGTGCACTTAAGTTTCCCCAGTGGAATCCAAGTGTAAATTCCTCTGAGTTTCCTGGTAAGTCCAGGGTCAAACATAAGGACTTGTGAAAATAGATTGCATTGGTGATTTTTATGAAGACTTTGTGGTAACCGGTTAAATGAATAAAGTATTGAGTTTATTGTTTGCGTTGAAAAATAAATAACAAATGCGGTGGAGTTTGAAAAGAGTTGGTAAATGGGAGATGCAATGAATATACGGTGAACGGGTTGAGAAGGGTTTTGGCTAACACTCCCTAGAATGCGTTCATGCTTACAATCATGCAACATGCATACAACAGTAAACCACCTCTCGGTGTGAATACTACGGCTTCTAATGCTAGAACGCATGCGATGTATGTGCAAAGGTGTCTATAGGGCCTACACATAAGCCTCTAATTCTTGTCTATGCGATGATACATAAAGAAGGCGACCACATATCATCATACCTATTCCTAGGATGCATGCGATACAAGTTGACAAACAAAGCTTATCTCTAAGTCTCTATCTCTTGTTTATGCAAGTTTAATCTTGCTCTCTCAAGTCCATATTCTAACCTAGCTCTTTCAAGACATTAGGTTCTTTCTTTAGACTCTTTATCGAGTAGCTCTAAAGGGTATTTTGCACAGCATAAAACAAGACGAGTAAGCAATGAACTTCCTAGGTCATGTTAGCTTAGTTCTTCTCAACCCATTCGACTAGTTTAGCTACTCGTGCGTATTAAGAGAGTGAACAGATGTAGAAATAAAACTTTCATTGTATAGACATGAAGATGAAGTACACAATAACAATGCAAGTATAATAAAGAGTCTGGTAGCAATTTATTGCTACCAGGCATTTACACTGTTTCTACTCGTGCTCTAAAGATAATCTCACTCTCGCGAGAGTCAGCCCGATCTCTGCTCTTACGCCCCAAGGTTCTCTCTCGAGTTGCCCTGAGTGATCTCCGGCACCACCACTCTTCTCTTGCTCCGCCTTAAAATGGAAAGGAAAACTATGGACAGAGGCGTGAACTAAATGGTGAATTAATCAGCTCGTTAACTCGTCAACCCCTTCTCTGAAGAATGCCTTGGTATTTATAGAGCATCCATGGTGAAAGGTGGCTTCTCTCTCCTGGTTGTACAGATGGGACAACTTTAATTCCTGACTGATGCACCGGATAATTGTTCCCGATAAAGCTTAATATACTTTGTGATCGTTATCGGTTGTCAACTTAATTTGCATTCGACTGTCATCAGCCTTCTGTCCCATCGCTCTTAATTATCCTTTCACCCAGATGCACCCGCCATGTTGCGCTGACCAAGTTGCTGCGATCCTTCTCGAGCGAATGTTTGCAAGCACGATCAACGCAAAGCCTTACGGTGAAGTTGCACTCGACAAATGAATTCCTATGATCACAATCTTTGCATTGCGTTAACGCATATTCTGCACAAAAATACAAAAATCAACTGTTCTAATGCGCTGAACGCATACGACCGCAATATTAAAAAGTTGATGCTTAATGGACGCAAAGTAACATATTTCATCAACACAATCCAACATTGTTTAAGAACTTAGCACTATGATAACGTGCATTTCTACCCGTTATCATGAAGCTGTAGCAACACTTGTCTATAGGCGGATGCAATGCTTGTCTATGAGTAAAATCAGCAGCAACTAACTGCCCGAGAGGGTAAGTAGTTGATCGCATTAAGCAATGTAAGCAAGTATTCACTAGGAATAGGAATAATTTTACGTCAGCCATACTCATGTGATTACCTTGTCTTATGTATGCATCCATCACCCCTTTAGAGCTACTCGAGAGAGGGTCTAAAGAAAGAACCTAAGACTTGAGAGAGCTAGGTTAGAATCGAGGCTCGAGAGAGCTAGATTAAGATTGCATAAGCAAGAATGGAGACTTAGGAATAAGTTCCGTTTGCTATTACACATCACGTGCATCTGCGTCGGGTGTATATGGCATGATCGCATAAGTTTGCGTTGGTTGGGATTGCCCTTGCGGTCTAGCTTAGTGTAGCAATGAAGACATCTTCACCTTTTTGTCTATTTTTCATGCATTTTACTACGCGTCAACAGTTCTCGTGTCTCCACCTCTCATTCATATTCCCACTGCTTAATCTGTTAGTTAGGAGTAGAAGTAGTTCATAGCTTATAACCCCCCATCTTTTATTTATCTGCCGCAAACACATCAGCGCATACCCTTTAGCTACAAGTCCCTGAGTTCGACCTCGGATCACCCGAGAAACTTGCGTTCTTGCTATACTTGGCGAGAGTGCAAGAAAACTTGTGATAGGAACGCATGGTCATTACATATAAGATCAACGTATACATTCCATTCCAACGCATGACCATCGACGTATGAGAACCAACGCATAACCTAAGACATGCATCGCATATTGCATTCTTCCTAATTTTAGTCATCAAACATCTGTTGGAGAACACGTTCTCAATATGACGGTCCACTTCAACATTGCAGAGATGAACGGGTTGAGCATCGATGAGGCCAGCCAGGTTAGCATACTTCTGAAGTCGTTACCAGAAAGCTTCCTTCACTTCATAAGCAACGCTGTTCTAAATAGGGTTGATTACAACCTTACAACTCTACTGAATGAGTTATAGACTTTCCAATCTTTTCAAAAAAGCAAGGAAAAGAAGGTTGGTGAGAAAAGTATTGCTTCATCATCCAAGAAGTTCTATAAAGGTTCAACCTCTAGAACTAAGTCTACACCTTCTTCTTCTAGCACCAGCAAGTGGAAGAAGAAGAAGGGTCGTAAGGGGAAGGCGCCTGCTAACCCAAAACCTGTTGCTCCACAATGTAGGCAACCAGTGAGGGTTGACAAAGGAAAATGTTTTCATTGCAACCAAGACGGGCACTGGAAGCGAAACTGCCCTCGTTATTTGGTTGAGAAGAAGAAGGTCAAACAAGGTAAATACAATTTACTAGTTTTGGAAAGTTGTTTAGTGGAGAATGATGATTATGCCTGGATTATTGACTTTGAGGCCACTAACCATGTTTGTTCTTTATTTCAGGGAATTAGTTCCTAGCGGCAGCTTGGTACTGGTGAGATGACGATGCGAGTTGGAACCAGGCACGTCATCTCAGCTGTGGCAGTGGGAGGTCTCTGGTTGACTTTACAGAATAGGTTTATCATTTTGAATGATGTTTATGTAGTTCCCGAGTTAAAGAGGAACATAATTTCTGTAAAGTCTTTGCTCGAATGTAATTATACACTAAATTTTTCTGTTAATAAATTTTTTATTTTGAAAAATGGTGTTGATATATGTTCGACTCAACTGGAAAACAATTTGTATGTGCTAATGTCATTAGCAATAAATTCCCTCCATAAAATAGAGATATTTAAAACTGTCGTAACTTAAAACAAATGACTTAAAGTTTCTCCTAAAGAAAATGCCCAACTTTGGCACCTACATTTAAGGCACATAAATCTAAATAGGATTGAGAGGTTGGTGAAGAATAGACTTCTAAGCGAGTTAGAAGAAAATTCTTTACCTATATACGAGTCATGCCTTGAAGGAAAAATGACTAAAATGCCTTTTACTGGAAAAGGTTATAGGGCCAAAGAGCTTCTAGAGTTAGTGCATTCAGACCTTTGTGGTTTGATGAATGTATGAGCCAGGGGAGGCTATGAAATAACTTTTACTGATGATTATTCAAGGTATGGGTACGTTTATTTAATGCAACATAAGTCTGATTCCTTTGAAAAGCTCAAAGAGTCCAAAGATGAAGTTGAAAACACATTAAGTAAAACAATTAAAACACTTCGATCTAATCGAGGTGGAGAGTTTTTGTATTAACAGTTCCAGAACTATATGATAGGACATGGAATTGTTTCTTAACTCTCAGCACCTAATACACCTCAGCAGAATGGTATGTTAGAGAGGAGAAAATGAACCCTGTTGTATATGGTTTAGTCGATGATGAGTTATGCTTCCTTACTTGACTCATTTTGGGGTTTTGGAGTTGTGTAATGGGCATAAAGCTAGTTTACATCATTCCGCATCTGAGGTTGCTTAACGCATGTGCTCGAGGCTAATCCTAAGAAACTGGAACCACATTCGAGGTTGTGCCTATTTATAGGCTACCCCAAAGGGACACGAGGGGATTATTTTTGTGATCCTAAGGAAAACAAAGTGTTTTTTTTATCGACAAACGATACTTTTCTTGAGGATTATATAAGGAAGCACATACCTAGAAGCAAAATCGTGTTGAATGAGCTTTCCAAAGAAACTACTAAATCTTGAACAAGAGTTGTTAAAGAGCCTATTACCTCAATAGAAGTAGTTGATGTAGGTTCATCTAGTAGGTCAAATCCACCTCAAGTGTTGAAGAAACCTCGACGTAGTGGGAGGGTTGCGAACTCACCTATTCACTATATGGGTTTAACTGAAATCCTGGCTATGGTAGCTGATGGTGAGGTTGAGGATCTGTTGTCTTACAAGAAGGCAATGGAGGATGTCGACAGAGATGAATGGGTCAAAGCCATGGATCTTGAAATGGAGTTTATGCACTTCAATTCAGTTTGGGATCTTGTAGATCAACATGATGGGGTTAAACCTATAGGTTGTAAATGGATCTATAAGAGGAAACAGGGTGCTAATGGAAAGGTGCAAACCTTCAAGGCTAGACTGGTAACAAAGGGTTATACCCAGGTAGAGGGAGTCGACTATGAGAAGACCTTCTCACCTGTTGCCATGCTGAAGTCTATTTGTATCCTCCTATCTATTGTATCATATTACGACTATGAGATATGGAAAATGGATGTCAAGACTACTTTTCTAAATGGCAATCTTGAGGAGACCATTTATATGGTGCAAACCGAGATATTCATAGTTCAAGGTCAAGAGTAAAAGGTTTGCAAGCTAAATCGGTCCATTTAAGGCATCTCGATCTTGCAACATAAATTTGATATTGCGATCAAACCTTATGGCTTTGACAAATCGTTGATGAGCCTTGTGTCTAAAAGAAAATCATCAACAGTTTAGTAGTTTTCCTAATGTTATATGTAGACGATATCCTACTCATTCGGAATGATGTAGGCTTACTAACTTCAGTTAAGAACTAGCTAGCGACCCAATTCCAAATGAAAGATTTGGGAAAGGCTCCAAGAGGCTCCAAATGAAAGAACTGGCTACTGATCAAGTACTCGATGTAGAACTCCAAGAAGGTCCTATTGCCTTCCAAGCATGGAGTTACATTGTCTAAGGAACAGTGTCCTAAGACACCTCAAGAGGTTAAGGAAATGAGACGGGTCCCCTATGCATCTTTCGTGGGCAGTTTGATGTATGCAATGTTATGTACTAGACTTGACATCTTCTACATAGTAGGGATAGTCAGTAAATATTAGTCTAATCTAGGACATGGTCATTGGACAGCCATCAAGAACATCCTCAAATATCTTCGGAGAACGAGGGACTACATGCTTATATATGGTTCTAAGGATTTGATTCTTATAGGATACATGAACTCTGATTTTCAAACTGATAAGGATTCTAGGAAATCCACATCAGAATCAATGTTCACTCTTAACGAAGAAGTTGTAGTTTGGTGAACCACCAAGCATGGGTGCATTGCAGACTCCACCATGGAGGTTGAGTATATAGCGGCTTGTGAAGCTGCTAAGGAGGCCGTTTGGCTCATAAAGTTCCTGACTGATTTGGAAGTTGTTCCAGACATGTCTAGACCCATTACCCTTTATTGTGATAATAGTGGTGTTATGGCGAATTCCCGTGAGCCTTAGAGTCATAAGCGCGGTAAGCACATTGAGCGGAAATACCATCTCATCTGAGATATTGTGCATCGATGGGACATGATTGTCACGAAGATAGCTTCATAGCACAACGTTGTTCATCCATTTATGAAGGCCCTCAAGGCTATAGTGTTTGAGGGTCACCTGTAGAGTATGGGTCTATGGGATAAACCATGGCTGGACTAGGGCAAGTGAGAGATCTTGTACTGGGCATTTGTGCCCTAGTTTATTGTTTTTTGTACTTGTAATTTGATTACCTTGGATGCCCCACTAGCTTTGATTAGAGTTCCTTCAATAATAACTAACAACGTATTGTTTTCTCTCAAGTAGGCATATTTCAAATGTGCCGGCAATGATTTCAGTTCTAAAATTGGTGGTTCTTCTAACGATGACTTTATTTTCTTGGTTTCTCTGTTGTCAAGATCAAGGGGTTCAAATTTCTTTTTCAGGTCAATGCAAAAATTGATTCCAGAAATTCTTCTTCATTTTTCACTGATAGCTCTAATTCACTCTCGTCAATTTCACTAGCCCAATCCACATTGTCTGTCTCATTGCATGATTCCAGCTCGTCAGGGTATTCAATGCATCAAAGACATTGAATTTTACCTGATGGTCATTTATGTGCATAATGAGGTCACCTTTGTGAACATCAATAAAAACCTCCTGATGGATAGAAACGGACTGCCTAAAATAAGTGGGATATTTTTGTCGGCTTTGTAGTCCAAGATAATAAAATATGCAAGAAATAAGAATTTGCTACTTTGACTAGAACATCTTCAATCATACCCTTCGAATATTAAATTGAATGATAAGCGAGTTGAAGAGTTATTGTTGTAGGTTGAGCTTTTCCAATTCCCAATTTCTTGAATATTGACAATGGCATCGAGTTGATGCTTGCTCCAAGATCACACAACACATGACCCACATTTATTCCCCTATTGAGTAGGGAATTGCAACACTACCAGGATCTTTCATTTTTCTCAGGTATGTTGTTTTGAAATGTGCTAATTTCATGCGTCAATGCAACGGTTTCAAAGTCTTTCAGCTTCGTCTTTTTGGACAATATATCTTTAAAAATTTTAGTGTAGGATGGCATCTGCTTCAGCTTCCATCGGTGAAATATTGATGTGCAACTACTTAAGCACATCAAGGAAGCATTTGTGTTGCTTTTCATTATTCTTTTTCTTCAATCTATGGGGAAAAGGAGGAGATGGACGCAGCTCAGGTGTTGCACTTGAAAATGCAGCATTCACGAGTGAATCTCTACGTTCTTATTCATTTATGGATTTCTCCTCCTTTTTCTTTCTATGTGGAGATCAATCTTCATGTATTGTCTTTTCTTTTGTTAATTCCTATGCGATCAAATGATCAATGGTTATCTTGGATTGGTCAATTGATAATTGGGTTAAAATGTTGTTTTTTTTCTACATTACCTGCAATAAGAGGTTTTCCACTCCGTAGTGTCATTGCATGACATTGCTCTTTGCCTGAACTTCCTTAACCTCTAGGAGTTTTCGTGTTTCCTGGCAGTGTCCCACATGGTCGGTTGTTTAGCCCTCTAGCGATATGTCTCATTTGGAGTTCTAAATTCTGTATGGATGATGCTTGGCTTTGCAGCAACACATCATTCTTCTGCATATATTCTTTTAATAGGCTTCTATCGGAGATGAGGAACTTGATGCTTGTTGCAGTAGCATGGGTATGTTCCTATTATTTGCAAGAAGCATGGGATTAGCTCGAGCAAATGCATCATTGGCCGCATTTAGTGCATTTTTATCACCTTGTTGATCTCTTATGATTCTATTTTTTTTTATTTGTCTTAATTTCCGATTGGTTCTAATTTGTCTGTGAAAGGTCTGCTCAATTTCAGGGTCATATAATGGTTTAGACAAAGTTTCTTCACTCTGATGTTTTGCAACATTTATCTGTCAAGTGCACAATACTCCTATTATTGAATGCCTACGAAAATCAAAAGCAAAAATTTCAAACACAAATTCGTACTGAAGTTCCCAGCAACAACACCAAAAACTTGTTGTACTTCATAGTGATATGGAAATTTAATGCCTCCATGTCGTGCCTTAATCTCTAAATGGAGTGAATGTTGAACCTTATACACAATGCTCTATATATTTAGACCCAGGTATAAGCCTAAGTAGAGTTCTGGTGAGTCCAAGATCGAACACAAAGACTGTCAACTAAAATGCATTGAAATCGATGCTTGATCTTGATGCGATGAGTTTCTGATATGCATTGGTGATGTTTCATAAAGTAACTGAATAACTAACTACAAACATGATGGGTGGAGTGGGTGAAGGTGATTACACAAATGATAGTGGATTATGATGCGTTGAAAAGTATGAGGTGTGGATATGAAGTGGCAAGATGGATGTGGTTACAAACACAATGAAGCTAGATGTAAGTAGAGTGAAGAAAATTTCAATTGATAAAACGGGTTCGAGAAAGCTTTATTAACATTTTCTTAAGTAGTCATAAGTCATGTGCTCATGTCACTAACTCATAATAAGAACTCATCTCTCGATGTTTCTAGGCCACAATATTCTATCTCTAAGATGCATGCAATGAGTTAATATATTGGAAAAAAAGGTTAATTTTATCTCTAAAGCTACTTCTTTCCCTATTTAATGTGATCTCCACTCACTTACTCTCTCAAACAGTTGAGTATGTCTAAGCAATTTTTCAATTGGATTCAAGCAGTGTGCTACACATACATCAAACAAGATGAACTTTGACTTATATAAAATTTGGAGAAAATATCAATTTAGCTTTCTGAACCCATGTAGAATTTAGTTGCACATGATAAAAAAATAGAGAGCATGTGAATGGATGAAATATGAAAGACATTGTATTTATATTAAGAGTATGAGTTTTTCAATCTCAACTACTTAATACAAGTGTAAATGTAAAGAGAAATATGAGAAAGAACAGAGAATGGGATGTTAAGCCACTGGTCGCAATATCTTACTTTCTTTGACTTGGATAGTGATTGCTTCACTATGGTTGTGGTGATGATGGAGCTCTCTCTCATTTTTCAGAGGAGAAGATTGAGTTTTCACACATAATTAAGAAAAACTTGAAAGGTTAGTGGTAATGGCAGTATGAGAGGAAATTTGAGTAGAGCTTCGATCTGTCTTTCGATGGGAAGTAATCCACTTACATTTTTTGAAGAGCTATTTATAAGTGTCAAAAGGGTATCTTCCTTGCTTTTTTCTAATGATTTGCTGACATAACTTACAGAAATAATGTTATTGATCTCTCAAAGTTGGAATAGTTAGGATCTTTAGTGATATAAACACACTCATTATGAAGGAAAATGCATGAAATTCCATACATGTGATAAACGTGTACAAAAGTATCCTTTTTAGTAAAAAGTTGCTTCACTAATGCATCAAACCACCACTTGTAGGCATGGGCATCTAGTTGGCGACATCTAAACACTTGTTATCTTTAATTCAATCTTATCTTTGGCCATTTATCACTTTTCCATCTGTTTACCTTCAAAATTTTGTGTGTTTGTGAATTTTCTGACTTAACGAAAGCATGAAATCTAAAGCTTAAATCTTCCTAGTCAGTTAATTAAAGTGATTAAGTAGTTAAGTCACTCGAGAGAGCAATTTTAACTATTGAACGCATTAAGTCAGGGTGTGAAGTAAGTCTAGAGATAGAGTTGCTCACATCTTTTGCCTGTTCTTCATGACCAACATATGTACCCTAGAAATAGGATTACATGTGGCTTTCGCATCGAGTGATACTGAACTTAGAATGAACTGAAGAATAGAATTCCCAACACATAACACATACAGTTAGATTGTAAACACGCATCTACACCATCTTCATTTCATCTCCATTGTGCTCATAAAGGCTTGCTATTGTTGCTAGGAAATCAATACGTACCACTTACACATTACACCATTCATCCATAATGTAAACCCCGAACTCTAGGTTTCCTAGATAAGCATGTTTAGCCAAAGGAATATTATATTAAATATTTAATAAGTGGAAATCCATGTTTATTTATAGGAAATATAGAGGAAGGGAAGGAAAAACACAATAAAGAAGGAGGCTCACTGATTGGTTTTGGCTGGAGGCACTAAGTGTGGGGTGACGTGGCAGTTTAATCTTAGAGCTCGGGAGGCGGCAGGAAGATTAAAAGGAAGTGGAACTTCAAAAGCTTGGTTTTGGCAATTGGCATAAGCAAATTTAGTGAAATCAGTGCCATTTGAAAGCTGAGAGAATCTAGTTTTCTAAGTTGTCTTGTCGGAGAAAGATTGTAGGAGAAGAAGAACAAAAAGTGAAGAATTTGCAGAAGAGGCAGAATCTTGGATTAATCAGGGCCCGAGGTGAAGAAAGCTAACTCAATTCCAAACAAGTTTGTAGAAGGAAGTTTCTTGAAAAGAGTTCTGGATTTTGAGTTATGAATTTCTGAAGTTGAAGCAGGAAATCTGTGCATAAGCAGACAGCTGCTTGGGAAGAACAAAAAAACAGCTCACCGTGGAGAGCGAGAGTGAGATAAAGAGGATGAGGATCTCGCTTAGGATGATAATCTCGTTTATTTTGTGCTAAAGATCTCGCTCAAAAAGGAAATCTCGCTAGAAATTTGGGTTGAATCTCATTGGTATGGTGAGTATCGCTAGGTTGAAGTTTTTTTAAAGAAATGCTTGATCTTTCTCATGAGGGTCTCGCTTATGAGGATGAATTCACTCATATGGTTATCTCGCTAGCAATATTGTTTTGTTGAGGAAAGTTCCACTAGTAAACGAACTATTTGAGGTATTTTGCTAAGAATTCTAAGGAATTTAACCATTATGAGTTACTAAATGAACTTAATGCTTTCAATACTTATGCATATAAGACCAAGTAAGTTACAGTGATATTGATGATGAATTTATACTTCCTCGAGCAACAAATGATTAATGAATAGCTTAACGAATCTTTCCCGGCTTGTAGATGTTTTAACGCAGGCCAAGGTATGTTGTGAAAGCATTACAAAAGTTAAGTTTCTAATGTTGAAATATGCTTTCTAGAGGAAAGCTATGATAGAATGAGTCCTTATGTGGTTGACAAGAAATGAAACTTAATTTGATGTTACGAAATAACCGATACTGAAGGACATGGAGAAGGTATCTGGGTAATAGTACCTAAGGTGTTAACGGTACTTTGAAAACTCCACGTGCACGTAGGTAGTTTTGAATCAGAGGCCGAAGTATGGGTCTCCTAGGCCATATACCACCAAAGGGAGGCCGAAGTATGGGTCTCTTGGCCGGTAATAGACGTTGGGAGCTAGAGCGATGTAGGCACATTCTCAACTAAGGAATAATGATGTTTAATGATGTCTAAGAATGGTTCTTAATGCTTATATTTAGAGAAAGTTGCTTGAGATGCTCATAGGTATATTTACATGTTTATAGTGATATAATGCATGGTGTAACATGGTTTTATAGTCACTCACTGGGTTACTAGCTCACAGATTTTCTGTGTTTTCCTTTTCAGGTAGCAGTCAGATTCCTCAAGGTTGATCCTGCTGCTGCTTGCCACTGAAAGGCCTGGCTTATTAAGAAGACTTAGGTTGATGATCTGTTTATGTACACATGTTTCAAGAGGGACTAGGGCTTTGTTAGAGAAGTTTGAGGCCATCTGTGAATATTTTTCCTGTAGATGTTATGTCATGACTGTATGCATATATTTATATAATCTTATGTAGAACCTTAAGGAGGCATGCTGTATGCGTACATTATTAATGTTTTAATAGGTTGGTATTTAGATTAGAAGGCTAAGGTGGTGAGTGCTGGCAATAGGGCTAGTAACTACCACGGTCATATCCTCTTCCAGATTAAGAGGGTAATCTGGGAGGGGGTGTGACACATAATGTTGGGGTTGATACCCTAAAGTCTCGTGTCCTGTAGTTTGTAAACAGTTTGTACGAACGCTTGTGATGTATAATATATGATATTTTACTTCACTTCTTGATTTTGCTCAGTTGTTTCTTTTATTTGCTTTACCACAAACCAATAAACCTAAAATCCCTAGTTATCTGTATGTAACTTAAGCATGTATTGTTGCAGTGACATACAAGTGGATCATGTCTTAAGTGATAACCAAAATGGTCTGTAGTATATGGATATAGGAGGGAAACCTTATCCTGGTAACGCTACAGATGCGGCCCGCTTCGTAGAATGATCACAAGTGTTGTGAGTTATCACAGATGGTCTGATCCTGATCATCCACGTAGGGGACATGCGAGCGGGGGCATCCTATACAAAGAGTTTGTATAAGACCTGACTACGAAGTGTTAACGTCTCATTATATAACACTGTTCATGACAGAGACTTCACTTCACTAGGATGACCATAGGTAACTTGGCTTCAATCTTGAGTGAGTTGGAACTCTTGCCATTGAGGGCGGTCCTTTGATTTGTATGGGTGCGAGTCACCAAGTCACTGATTCAAACCTACCATTTTGGGGATTCATTTGATTTGGGAGCTGGGAACTCAACTACACAAGATGGAATTCACTACTTCCCAGAAGTAGGGGCAAGTAGATAGATAGCTCCCTTAAAGGATGATTCTAGGGCTTGAACGATGTGGCACCACACACTTTCTCTTGGCCCGAGAGGTGTTCACACATAGTTGGACTATGTTGTATCTATGAAGGGTCATCGTACTCATGATTGGTTATATCTGATGAACACAGAAATATATCTGTGGTAAGAAAAGTTCAGCTATTGGTCTTTAGTGGAATGCCTGGCAGTTAATGGATGGTAGATCTCGTGACTAAAGAGTTTAGTCAGCTATTCACGTACGGTTGGAGCTTCGAGCCACAGGTCCATAAGGTCCCCTAGGTAGCTTGGATAAATTTGAAAATCATTTTTTGGTCTGTTTGAAATGTTCAAATTGACAAGAAAGAGTTCGATTATATATGATATAATTGAACTGGTTAATTATATATGATATCATTGACTAAATGTATGAGATACATTATTTTGGAGGAAATTAGATATAAATATGATTTATATCAAGTAGAGGAGAAATTACTATAGTAGATATATGATATCAAACAATAGGTTAAGAATATAATATGATTATATTCATTTATTAATTAATTGGTTGGTTATGTGATAATTGGCCAGATATTTCTCCTGAATCGTGCGTTAGTAGGAAAATCATATTCGGTTATTGTAACTGGAGAATAAAATGAAAATTGGTTTCATTTTGCAAAGAGTTCAAAAAAAATCGCTCAAGGTGTGAAAATGTTACAATCACTTAGCTGAAAGTCTATACGATAGCGCCTTATCGCCTAAACGATCGCACACCTCGCGTACTAAACGATCACATGTGTTCTCTAAACGATCACTCAATTTTCCTAAACGATCGCTGTTGAATGAGAAATTTTGGACCAATCACAAGTTGCCACGTCATTTAATAAATTAATGACGAAATTCCAAATCATTAAATTTGGGCTCAATTAGGAGTTGACATATGTCCTGAATTGAAGTTGAAGATAAATTTCGATGATGTCACGTGTTTTTTATCATGACCATTGAATCAGATAAGATTAATTTGGCCCAATTTGATATTATTATTTTGGGTCAAAGTCCAACTAAGCCCAAAAATAGGTTGAATTTGACCCAAATGTCAAATCAGGCCTAAATTCGAATAATTAGGCCCAAAGGCTAGACCCATAGACCAACTAAGCCAAAGTCCAACTGATTGGGCCTAAGGGCCAGGCCCATGGATCAACCGAGCCCAATAGTTTATAGGGAATTCTCTACAATCAGAAGACTCCTTAACTCCTGAATCTAACCATGCTTGAAGACTGAAGTCCTTCGAAGATACAAGCATTCTAAAGACTGAAGTCCTTTGAAGATGCCAGACTGAAGTCCTTCGAAGATACAAGCATTCTGAAGACTGAAGTCCTTTGAAGATACAAGTATTCTGACCACGGTTGAAAACTGAAGTCCTTTGAAGATATAAGCAATTCTACATTTAGAGAGCCCAGAGAGAATTCATCAAAAAGTAGAAGACTCTTAAGACTCCTGAAGCGGCACTCCTAGAAGACAGAAGACCCTTGAAGACACAAACACTCTTCCAAGACTTCTACTTCAAGAACGTTCAGTGATTTTCTTCTTCAAGTCAAGAACATCCACCCAATCGAGAGAGAATCAGAGGATCAAGTACTAGAGATCGAACCACATCGCATCAAATCAACCTTAACATCAACACTAACTCAAGTTCAATACCACGAAACAAGTTTCTCTGGAAGCCTCGTGCAAACACTAATCCTTCAAGAAGATCAACAAGTCCAAAGGCCGATCATCCAAAAAGATCAACGAGCCAAAAGGCCGATCATCCAAGAAGATCAACAAGCCCAAAGGCCGATCGTCCAAGAAGATCATCAAGCCTCAAGGCCGATCGTCCAAGAAGATCATCAAGTCCAAAGGCCGATCATCCAAAAAGATCAACAAGCCCAAAGGTCGATCGTTTAAGAATATCAACAAGCCCAAAAGCCGATCATCTAAGAAGACAATAAGCCCAAAGGTCAATCATCCAAGAAGATCATCAAGCCCAAAGGTCGATCATCCAAGACGATCAACAAGCCCAAAGGCCGATCATTCAAGAATATCAACAAGCTTAAAAACTATAGTTTATTTTGAAAGAATCAAAATATTATGTATTAGAGATTATACTCACTTTCCACAAAATTAATACAAATACAAAGTTCAAGTTCCAAGAAATAAATTTCTCTTGAAATCTCGTGTGAACAAATTGGCACGCCCAGTGGGATGTCTCTACCTCTCATCTCTCTCTCGTCATCCAAGTCAACAAATCTACAAATGGCACCAAAGAAATTTGTATCCAAAGCTACCGTCGCAAGCGATACTTACGTAAGCTCTGTCATCACGAAAAAAACTAATGGAATCTACTAAAGGCGGGATCGTTATTAGAGAAAATCCCTTGTTCGACGGCTATGTTTCTGCTATTGATCCATCAGATAAAGAATCGTACTTTGATGTAGTATTTGTCATGGTGACTGAATTAACGGCTGAGTTAGCCATGGCAGAGATAGAAAGGAAGATAAATTTCCTAACGAAGGTTGTTGAAGAGCGAGATCATGAAATTGCTACTTTAAGAGATCAAATACAGGCTCGAAAAACCACTTAGTCGAGTGTATCTCCAACTACAAAAGCCAATGACAAAGGAAAGACTGTCTTGCAGAAAGACCAACCATAACAATCTACCTCTGTTGCCACCCTATCAATTCAAAAGCTGCAGGATATGATTGCAAACTCCATACGAGTTCAGTACGGAAGACCATCACAGTCCTCCTTTATGTACTCCAAGTCGTACACCAAGAGAATCGACAACCTAAGAATGCCAGCTGGGTATCAACCTCCAAAGTTCCAACAGTTCGATGGAAAGGGAAATCCAAAACAACATGTTGCACACTTCATTGAAACCTACGAAAATGCAGTAACCAAAGGAGACCAGCTAGTCAAGCAGTTCGTCCGTACCTTGAAAGGAAATGCTTTCGATTGGTATACTAATTTTGAGCCAGAAGTGATTGACAGTTGGTAACAACTAAAAAGGGAGTTCCTAAATCGCTTCTACAATACACGGCGCATTGTTAGCATGATGGAGCTGACGAACACCAAACAATGGAAGGGAGAGACAGTCATCGATTACATCAACCGATAGAGAGCATTAAGTTTGGATTGCAAAGATAGACTCACTGAATTATCTGCAGTGGAGATGTGCACTCAAGGTATGCATTGGAAGCTTCTGTACATCCTACAAGGGATAAAACCTCGTACATTTGAGGAGTTGGCAACACGCGCTCATGATATGGAGTTGAGCATCGCCAACAGGGGAACTAAAGATTTCCTAATCCAGGAAGTGAGAAAATACAAGAATGAATCCAAGGGCACTGAAAAGATCGTGGATAGTGCCACAAAAGAATCTATGGTCGTTCATGTGACCCCGCAGAAAGTTTCCTCAAAAGGAAAACAAACAAAATTTGAAAGAAGGCACAATGAGGGCGAGAAGCGTCGTCCAACTCTTAAAGAAAGACAAGAGAAGGTTAATCCATTCCCTAACTCTGATGTGGCAGATATGTTGGAGCAACTGCTAGAAAAGCAACTTATTCAGCTGCCAGAATGCAAGCAGCAGGAACAAGCAGGAAAAGTAGATGATCCTAACTACTGCAAGTATCATCGGGTCGTTAGTCACCCAGTTGAAAGGTGCTTCGTGCTAAAGGAACGAATTCTGAAGTAGGCTCGTGAAAAGAAGATTGAATTATATTTTGATGAAATAGCTTAGACAAATCACGCTACAGTAGCGGTAACTTCAAGTGTCCTAACACCGTCTGCGTCTCATGATCAAAGAGAAAGCGTCATCCAGTTTGGGATTTTTGAGCCTATAGTCGTTCAATTCCAACAAGAGATTCTAACAACAGATTTTCGATGCAAAGATGATCCTGTTGAAGATGACAATGAAAGGAAGATAGTTGTGACTTGTCAAAAAAAAGACAGCCAAATTCCACCCAAAACGAGTCACGTTCCTATCGAGGCTATAGAAGAAGGAACAAGACTCATAAAAAGAAAGGCAAAAAGATGACACGGAAGCCTAGCCCTGCTAAGAAAGAAGACAAGAACTTTCCTCAATTTCGACGGCCAATTACTTCGGCAGAATTTCTCCCAATAAGCTTTCTTAATAATCATCCAGAGAAAGTATCAGAAGTTATTGCATGTCACACTGTCGGCATAGTGGAAGTCAACAACAATCATATAATTGTCGAAGAAGTCAACGACTCAGAAGAAATGAAGCAAAGAACTTCTGTCTTTGATTGTATTAAGCCTTCAAGTACTTGATCTTCAGCCTTTCAAAGATTTGAGTATGGCCACGGTAGGAGAAGAAGACCAATGTCCAACAACTACTTCTACTCGAACTTCAGCCTTTAAAAGGCTACGTATATCCATATCAAAGAAAGATCGACCTTCATCATCTGCTTTTGATTGTCTCAAGACAATAAGCGATCAACAAAAAAGGAAGGATGAAAATCTTGAAGGCAACGTCATTCCATGAAGAAAACAACAACAAAAATATTCATAGTCGTGTCCCTTCACGCATGAAGAGGAAATTTTCTGTTGACATAAGTACAGAAGGTTCCTTGATAGTGAAGCCAAAACTCATCATATTGACAAATCCTACAAATGAAGAGGGTGATCAAAACCATAATGAAATAAGAGCTTCTGAAGTTTAAATGAAGAAGCTCCTCATCGCAAGAGCCTAAACTACATGGTGCTCCTGGCCCGCATGAGCTTAAAATGTGAACAACCCAAAAAAAAAATCTTTGTACGAACTATGTTACGACTTGATTCGTGACATTATAAAGGGTATGTAGGCAACTTAAAGAAATTTAAGTTCAGTCACGCATAAAAAAAAACATTCTTTTTGAACTATATTATGACTTGATCCCTATCATTATGAAGGGTATGTAGGCAGCTTGAAAGAAACTTCGAGTTCAATCCAATTAAAAGAACTACATCATGATTTGATCCCTTTCTTTAAGGGTACGAAGGAACCTTAAAGAAATTTAAGTTTAATCAATCAGAAAGGGTACCAAAACCACCTAAGTATGATATTACAAGATTGATGTTGATCATTGATGCATTATTTTACGAGATGGAATTATGGATGAAATGCGATGATGAAAATGCATTGAGCACTCAAGTTTTCTCAGTAGAATCTAAGTATAAACCCCACTGAGTTTCTTGGTAAGTCCAGGGTCGAACTCAGGGACTTGGGAAAACAGGTTGCGGTGGTAATTTTCAAGAAACCTTTGCGGTAACCAAATAAATCAAGTGGTAGTTGGAAGTGTTGTTGCGGTAATAAAAATAAAAAAATGCGGTGGAGTTCGAAAAGAGTTAATAAAACGGAAGATACGATGAGTATACAGTGAATGGGTTGAGAAGGGTTTCGGCTAACACTCCTTAGGATGCATTCATGCTTTACGATCATGCAACACACATACAATAGTAAACCATCTCTCGATGCGAATGCTACAGCTTCTAAAGCTAGAACGCATGCGATATATGTGATAAGTCTATAGGACCTACACATAAGCCTCTATTCTTATTTATGCGACAATGAAATGACACACACAAATAAGGCGACCACATAATATCATACCTATCTCTACGGTGCAGGTTGGAAAATAGAGCTTATCTCTAAGTCCCTATCTCTTGTTTATGCAGTTCTAATCTTGCTCTCTCGAGTCTAGATTCTAACCTAGCTCTCTCAAGTCTGAGGTTCTTTCTTTAGACTCTTTCTCGAGTAGCTCTAAAGGGATGTTTGGCACAGCAAAAAAACAAGATCATCGCAAGCAATGAACAACCTAGGTCATGTTAGCTTAGTTCTTCTAAACCCATTTGACAAGTTTAGCTACTCATGCGTGCTAAGAGAATGAACATATGTAGAATAAGAACTTCCATTGTATAAGTATAAAGATGAAGTACAAAACAACAATGCAAGAATACAATAAAGAGCCTGGTAGCAATCTCTTTCTTCCCAGACTTTTACACTGTCTTTTCTACTCGTGTTCAAAAGATAATCTCGCTCTCGTGAGAATCGGCCCGCTCTCTGCTTCTACGCCTCCGAGTTCTCTCTCGAGTTGCCCTGAGCGATCTTCCTCCATCTCAACTCTTCTCTTGCTCCGCCTTAAAAATAAAATAAAACTATGGGCAAAGATGTGCTGAGCTAACTGAACCGAACCCCTTTTCTGAAGAATGCCTTTGGTATTTATAGAATTTCGTGGTGAAGGGTGGCTTCTATCTTATGAATGCATAGATGGGATGGCTTTAATTCCCTGACTGATGCATCGAATATTTGTCATCGAAAAGCTGAATGTACTTGTTATCGTTAGCGGCTGTCAACTTAATTCGGATTCAACCGTCATCAGCTTTCTGTCCCATCGTGATTAATTATGCCTTTCACTCAGATGCGCCCACTGAGTTGCGCCGACTCTATGCGGCAATCCTTCTTGAGCAGATGTTTGCGAACACAATCACCGCAAAGCCTTGCGGTAATGCTGCGCTCGACTAATGATTTCTTGTCATTGCTCTTTCCGCCTTGCATCAACGCATATTTTGCATAAAAATACAAAAACCAACTATTTCTATGCGATGAACGCATACGACCACAATGTTATAAACTTAATGCTTTTGGACGCAATCTAACATATTTTATCAGTGCAAGCCAGCATTGTTTAAGAACTTAGCACTATGATAACGTACATTTCTACCCGTTATCAATCATCCCCGTTAAAGAATGACACTCCAGACTGAAGATGTTCATCCCTATTAGGGGCAACACATTGGATCGAAGATGTTTATCCCTTACAAGGAGCTAGCACAATAAATAAAAGGCACACACTTGGAATGCGCTTCGCTTCCTCTTCAAAATCAAACTTGGATGCTCTTCCATCTTCAAGTTCAGAGGCTTCATCGATATCCATCTTCAGATTCAGAGGTTTCATCGATGCTTCATCTTCATGCTCAAATCTGGAGGCTTTGCAATGCCCTTTTCATGCTCAAAGTCGCGAAGTCGAGCTCAATGTGAAAATTCATCGATGCTTCATCAAACTCAAGTACGGAGGATTCACCAATGCTTCAAGATCAAATGCGAAGGATTCGCCGATTCTTCAAGCTCAAGTGTAGAGGATTCATCGATGCTTTATCAAACTCAAATACGAAGGATTTGTCGATACTTTTTCAAACTCAAACGCGAAGGTCTCGTCAATGCTTCTCCATCTTCAAGTTCAAAGGCTCCATCGATGTTGCTCCATCTTCAAGTTCAAGATTGGCGTGCATGGCCCCACTTCCATCTTCAAGTTCAAGATCGTGTGCATGGCTTTGCTTCCATCTTCAAGTTTAAGATTGACGTGCATGGCTCCAATTCCATCTTCAAGTTCAAGGTCGGTGTGTATGGCTTCACTCCATCTTCAAGCTCAAGGTCGGTGTGCATGGCTCCGCTTCATCTTCAAGTTCATGGTCAGTGTGCAAGACTTCGCTCCATCTTCAATGACTCCATCTCTAAAAGTCAAGTGCAGCTTCGCTTCATCTCCAAAGTTTGGCGTGGTTCGCTTCATCCTCAAAGTCATATTGTGGCTTCGCTTCATCTCCAAACTGATGGCGCGACTTCGCTTCATCTCCAAAATCATGATGCGGCTTCGCTTCGTCTCCAAAGTCTGGCATGGTTCACTTCATCTTCAAATTCATGGCGTGGCTTCGCTTCATCCAAACTGATGGCGCGACTTCTCTTTATCTCCAAAGTCCTGGTGCGACTTCGCTTCATCTCCAAAGTCTAGTGTGCCTTCGCTTCATCTTCAAATTCTGGCGTGGCTCACTTCATCCCTCAAATTCTGGCATGAGCTTGCTTCATCTCCACAAGTCCTGGTGTGGCTTCGCTTCATCTCCACAAGTTTAGCGTGGCTTAAACTTCGTCTTCCAACAAGTCTGACGCAGCTTCGCTTCATCTCCAAAAGTCAAGTGCGGCTTCGCTTCATCTCCGAAAGTCAAGTTGCAGCTTCGCTTCATCTCCGAAAGTCAAGTGCGACTTTGCTTCATCTCGAAAGTCAAGTGCGACTTCGCTTCATCTCCGAAAGTCAAGTGCGACTTCGCTTCATCTCCAAAATTCAAGTTGGCTTCGTTTCATCTCTAAAATTCAAGTGCAACTTCGCTTCATCTCCAAATTCAAGTGCAGCTTCGCTTCATCTCCAAAATTCAAGTGCGGCTTAGATTTGTTAAGGGAAAAAAAGAAATTAAAAAAAAAAAAAAAAGAAAACGAAACAGAAAAGATCAAAAGAAAGGAAAAAGAAAAAAGAAAAGAAAGGAAAAAAAAGTAAAACGAAAGAAATAAAGAAAAAGGAAGGAAAATTGAAAAAAAAAAAAAAGAAAAAAGAAGAAAGAAGAAAGAACGAAAAGATTAAAAAAAAAACAGAGAAGAAAACGTTAAAAGAAAAGAGGAAAATGAGAGAAATGAGAGATCAGAAGGAGAGGAGGGAACACGATAATGGAAAGGTTTGGGTTTTATTTATAGAGGTTCTCTAGTTTCCATAACAAATTAGGAAATTCAAATCAAATAAAAGATTTGATTTAAAATATTAGATTTTTTATTAGATTTCTTAATTTGATTCTATCCTAATTTCAAATTAAATTAAACAAATTTTCTATTTAATTTAATCTTATTAGATTTTATCCTCAAATTTATCTTCAACTAAGATTTGGACATATTCCAAATTTTATTCAAAATCAAATTTAAATTGTGGATAAAATCACAAATTAAAATCGGGTCATATTCCAAGTTTTATTCAAAATCAAATTGTTCAAATTAAAATTTGGGCATATTCCAAATTTTATCCCAAATCTAAATTATAGACTTTTATCCTCAAGCCAAATTATTAAGGATAAAATCTCAAATTAAAATTTGGGCATATTCCAAATTTTATCCCAAATCTAAATCACCAAATCATACTTTTATCCTCAAGCCAAATTATTAGGATAAAATCTCAAATTAAAATTTGGGCATATTCCAAATTTTATCCCAAATCTAAATCATCAAATCATCACACTTTTATCCTCAAGTCAAATTATTAAGGATAAAATTTCAAATTCAAATTTGGACATCTTCCAAATTTTATATTAAATTCATCCAAATTTAGGTTCTTATCTCTATTTCCAAATCAAGTTCTAGGAACGATCTAAAATTCATCCCAAATTAAACTTTGGCCATATTCCAAATTCAAATATCCTATTGAGTTTGTATCTTCAATCAAAATAAATTGCGGATAAGAAAAAAATCTCAATTGATCTTTTATTGAAATTTGGGCATATCCCAAATTTTATCTTAAATCCAAATCAAATTGGGGTAAAATATCAAATTAAAATTTGGCCATATTCTAAATTTTATTCCAAATTCAAGTTGTCTAGCCTTGAGTTTTTTTATCTTCAATCGAAATAAATTGTGGATAAGAAAAAAATCTCAATTGATCTTTTATTAAAATTTGAGCATATCCCAAATTGTATCTTAAATCCAAATCAAATTAAATTGGGACAAAGCTCAATTTTTTTTTTTTTTTGTAAATTTGGCGATATTCCAAATTTTATCCTAAATTCAAGTTAAACTTATGTACTAAATTCATAGTTTGACTGACGCATCAATTGAGGTCAATTCAAGAATAAATATATTTGGATTTTGATTTCAACTTTATATTTTTCGAGATTTATCCACCCATATATGTACATAAATCTCGAAAGGGGCATTTGTTGAATGAGAATTTTGGACGAATCAAAAGTTGCCACGTCATTTACTAAATTAATGATGAAATTCCAAATTATTAAATTTGGGCTAATTAAAAGTTGACATATGTTCTGAATTGAAGTTGAAAGACAAATTTGATGCCGCCACGTGTTTTTATCATGACTGTTGAATCAGTATGATTAATTTGGCCCAATTTGATATTTTATTTGGGTCAAAGTCCAATAAGCCCAAAAATAGGTTGAATTTTCCCTAAATGTCAAATCAAGCTAAATCCGATTAATTGGGCCCAAAGGCCAGACCCATAGACCAACTAAGCCCAAGTCCAACTAATTGGGCCCAAGGGCCAGGCCCATGGATCAATCGAGCCCAATAGCTTATAGGGAATTCTCTACAATCAGAAGATTCCTTAACTCCTGAAGCTAATCACACCTGAAGACTGAAGTCCTTCGAAGATACAAACATTCTAAAGTCTGAAGTCCTTTAAAGATGTCAGGCTGAAGTCCTTCCAAGATACAAGTATTCTGAAGACTGAAGTCCTTTGAAGATGCAAGCATCCTGAAGACTGAAGTCCTTTGAAGATATAAGTATTCTGATCATGCTTGAAGACTGAAGTCCTTTGAAGATACAAGCAATTCTACATTCAAAGAGCCCAGAGAGAATTCATCAAAAAGCAGAAGACTCTCAAGACTTCTGAAGCTGCGCTCCTAGAAGACAAAGACCCTTGAAGACACAAACACTCTTCCAAGACTTCTACTTCAAGAACGTTCAGTGCTTTTCTTCTTCAAGTCAAGCACATCCACCCAACCGAAAGAGAATTACAGGATCAAGTACTAGAGATTGAACCACATCGCATCAAATCAACCTTAACATCAATACCAACTCAAGTTCAACACCACGAAACAAGTTTCTCTGGAAGCCTCATGCGAACATTAATCCTTGAAGAAGATCAACAAGCCCAAAGGCCGATCATCCAAAAATACCAACGAGCCCAAAGGCCGATCATCCAAGAAGATCAACAAGTCCAAAGGCCGATTGTCCAAGAAGATCATCAAGCCCAAAGGCCGATCATCCGAGAAGGTCAACAAGCCCAAAGGCCGATTGTTTAAGAAGATCAATAAGCCCAAAAGCCGATCATCTAAGAAGATTAACAAACCCAAAGGTCGATCATCCAAGAAGATCATCAAGCCCAAAAGTCGATCATCCAAGAAGATCAACAAGCCCAAAGGCCGATCATTCAAGAATATCAACAAGCTTAAAGACTATAGTTATTTAGAAAGCATCAAAATATTATGTATTAGAGATTGTACTCACTTTCCACAAAATTAATACAAATACAAAGTTCAAGTTCCACGAAATAAATTTCTCTTGAAATCTCATGTGAACAATCGCTTAGCGCGTCGAGTTTTCTAAACGATTGCTTACTCATTAATAAACGATTGCTTACTCATTAATAAACGATTGCTTAGTAAAACCTACACGATCGTGTAGTTTTCTCTAAACGATAAACATCCGCTATACGTTAGCATTCTCCCACTTGCTTGTCATTCTACATGATCATCCCTTTTCTCTTTCCTCTACCAATTCCATCAAATGCCACTCTTTGGATTCTCACTCCAAGAATACTAATGGCTCTAAGTGCTGGTGTCGTCCCCAGTCCTACTTGTTTGTGTGTTGCCATTCGTATAGACGATCGTGCTGCTGGTAGCCGACTGTTTGCTGGGCGATAAAGAACGTAAAGGGTTGCTTCTGCTGGATTGAGTTCAAAGTGAAGACAGTCTTCAACTAGTATGTATACTCAATCTGTTCTTATTTATTTGTGAAAGAATGCCTATAATTAGTGTGAAATTGTATATCTGTTTGTTAGAATATGTGTGTGGTAATTCAATCACAATGAAATAAGAAAGATCCAAACACGCTCATACTCTTGTTTAAGAGTTCCTTCAATAGGTTCTCAATCTTCAACTGTAAGCAGACTTTCGTTAGGAAATGTTTCTTCAGTTTCAGCCAGCCTCAACTGAATTTCCTTATTCTCCAAGCGTGCTAGGTGAACAACCACCTGATTCTTTGTTCTGTTTCTATCCTTAATTTCCAAGTCAAACTCTTGTAACAGTAGTACCCGATGAATTAATCTTGGCTTTGCGTCTTTTTTATCCATCAAGAACTTAATGGAAGAGTGGTCAGTATAGATGGTCGTTGACGCAACAACCAGATATGCTAAAAAAATTTCAATCACAAACACCACCGCCAACATTTCCTTCTCTATAGTTGTATAGTGTTCTTGAGATTCATTTGTTGAGTTATATGTCCTAAAACTCTAAGTTTGTAAACTTTAAACAATTTATAGAAATCCGAGGAGAAAGACGAGACAAGACCGAGAGGTAAGTGACAACAGGCAGAAATGCACGTTATCATAGCGCTAAGTTCTTAAACAATGATGGATTGCATTGATGAAATATGATAAATTGTGTCAATTAAGCATAATTCTATAATATTGCGGTCGCATGCGTCCAACGCATTAGAACAGTTGATCTTTATATTTTTGTGCAGAATATGCGTTAACACAATGCAAAGATTGCGATCATAAGAATTCATTGGTCAAGCACAACTTCACCGCAAGGCTTTGCGTTGATCCTGCTCGTAAACATTCGCCCAAGAAGAATCGCCGAAACTTGGTCAGTGCAACATGGTGGGCGCATCCAGGTGAAAGGATAATTAAGAGCAATGGGATAGAAAGCTGATGACAGTCGGATCCAAATTAAGTTGACAGTCGATAACGGTCACGAAGTACATTCAGCTTTATCAGTGACAATTATCCGGCGCATCAGTCAGGAATTAAGGTTATCCCATCTGTACAACCAGGAGAGAGAAGTCGCCTTTCACCATGGAAGCTCTATAAATACCAAGTGCATTCTTTAGAGAAGAGGTTAAGAAGTCGATTAATTCATCACTTTACAAGTTCACGCCTCTGTCCATAGTTTTCTTTTTATTTTAAGGCGAACGCAGGAAGAAAGTGTGCTGGTAGATCGTTTCGGTAAGCTTGGGAAAGTACCGGAAGCTCTAAGACAGAGAGAGGGTCGACGTCTGCGAAAGCGAGAACGTCTTTAGATCAGAATAGAGATTCAGTGTAAAAAGCCTCGGTCAGCAAGGAATTGTTACCAGGCTCTCTACCTTTACTTTCCACTGTCATTTTGTATTCAACTTATTTATAAGAATGGAATATCTTTCTCTATATATGTTCACTCTCTGTTGTTCACGCATGAGTAGATAAATTAGTTGAATGGGTTGAGAAACAATTAGCAAGCATAACGAGGGAATCTTCATTCTTGCGATTGTCTTGTTTATGAATACTTCATTCGTTTATTAAAGATACTCCGAGGGTAGTCTAAGGACAGGATCTAGACTTGGGAAGGTCAAGTTAGAATCTAGGTTTGGAAGAACCAGATTAGAATGCATAAACGAGAGATAGGTGCTTAGGAATTAGCACTATTTGTTATTAACGCATCGCATGCGACTTAGCGATAAGATATGATTGACATTTTGCATTTAACACATGCATTCTAGTCTTAGAAGCATCGCATTTACATTGGGAAATGACTTTTTGTGCATGGTTGTAACATGATCGCATAGTCTGACGCATTCCCGAGTAATGCTAGCTAAAGATCTTCTCGACCCGTTTATCACATACTCAATGCATCTATCAACGCAACTATCTTTCTCAAATCCGCCGCCTTTATTTACTTCTTTTTCATCAACGCAACAACACACCCAACACTTTATTTATTTACTTGGTTACCATAAAGTTTTCATAAACATTACCAACGCAACTATTTTCACAAGTCCCTGTGTTCGACCCTGGACTTACCAGGAAACTCAAGGAAATTTACACTTGAATTTCGCTAGGGAAACTTGAGTGCACAACGCAATCCATCAACGCATATCATTCGTATTTCCATTCAATAAAATAACGCATCAAGTTTTTGGCACCGTTGCTGGGGAATTCGGCAAAATAGTTTGTTAACGGTAATTTTTGTGATTTCTTTGCAGAAATCTCAATCTCTGGTGAACTATGACCCGAAGATTGAGAGAACGTTTCGAAGGAGACTATGAGACCGCCAAAACAACTAGACACAGAATAGATGGCGGAGCAGCCTGGAGGTGGAGCACCAAATGATAATAATGTCATGGCGAATCCGATTCTGTTGGCGAATGATCGTAATAGGCCCATTAGGGATTATGCATCGCCAAACCTCTATGATTTCTCTCCGAGAATCATGAGGCCTGCCTTCGACGAAAGTAGATTCGAGATGAAACCGGTGATGCTGCTGATGATCCAGACTGCAGGTCAATTCAGAGGAAGGCGTGGCGAGGATCTGCACGCTCACCTCCGAAGTTTTATTGAAATCTGCAATACTTTTATGTTCCCGAACATCTCTGCTGAAGAAGTTCGACTAACATTGTTCTCATTTTCTCTCTGTGATCAGGCTAGGAAATGGGCTTATTCACTCGAATCAGGAGAGATTACTTCTTGGGAGCAGGTAGTAAAGAAATTCATGAAAAAATATTTTCCACCTACCAAGAACGCAAAACGAAGGAAGCTTATTACAAATTTTGAACAAGATATGGACGAATCGTTCAGCGATGCTTGGGCGAGGTTTAAAAGGTTGGTCCAGGATTGTCCGCATAATGGGCTACCAGACTACCTTCAAATGGAAATTTTCAATCACGGTTTGAATCCCGCTTCGTAGACCGCTGCCAATGCGGCAACCGCTGGTGGTCTACTTGACAAAACTTACGATGAGGCGAAGAATATCTTGAACCGCATCTCCAAGAACCATGAAGACTGAAGGGAGAGTGACCAGAGATTGAGACTTAAAGATTCTGACACAAACAACGGTGCTATTGTTTCATTACAAAACCAAATGACCGTAATGATGAATTTGATTCAAGGAATGGCGATCAGCAGCCCAACACCGTAAGGTGAGCAAATCAACACAATAAGTCAAAACACCGCAAGGTGTGCAACTTGCGTGATGGGCATTCGATGGAAGATTGCCCGCAAAATCCACAGTCTGTATATTTTGTAAAGAATAATCCCTTTTCAAACACTTACAACCCCGGGTGGAGAAACCACCCCAATTTTGCCTGGAAGAATCAACAACAAAATTTTCAACCTGTAGCGCAAAAAGAAGGGCCACAAGGATTCTTCCAACGCAACAACGATCAACAGAGCTATCAAGCAAGTAGCTCACAACAACCACCGCAAGAGCCTATTGAAGCAATATATAGAGAAAAATGAAACAGTGCTTCAAAGTCAGGCTACGTCCATCCGCAACCTTGAAATGCAAATGGGCCAGATTGTAAGTAAGCTGAAAAGTAGATTGCGAGGGGCGTTACCAAGTTCTACCGTACTTCCACGCAACCCAGGGGGATCAGGCAAGAAGCAATGTCAGGTTGTGACATTGTGCAGTGGAAAGACTGTGGAGGGGGAAAAAATGAGCATAGTAGAATAACTTCCATCACAATGGAGCCTGAGATTGCAGTAATGCAAGAAGAAGAAAGAGAAAATGAAGCAGTAGAACCTAAGATTGCGTCGACCTTAAAGTCAAATGAAACGAGAACCGTGAAAGTTCAGTTACCACCTTTCCCTCGGAGGCTAAGGAAGAAGAAAAACGAAGAGGTACAATACCAACGCTTCTTGTCTATGTTAAAGCAATTACATGTTAACATTTCTTTCAGTGAAGCAATTGAGGAAATGCCTGCCTATGCCAAGTTTCTGAAGAACATGGTAACTAAGAAGAGAGGCACTGGAAAATTTGCCACGGTGGTATTAACGCAAAGTTCCAAATCCATTATCCCACCGAAGATAAGTGATCTTGGGAGCTTCACTATTCCTTGCTCCATAGGAGGACTCTATATTGGGCAAGCCCTGTATGACTTGGAGGCCAGCATAAATTTAATGCCGCTGTCAATCTTTAGACAATTAAATGTAGGGCAACTTGTGCCCACATCAGTGACTCTCCAATTGGCTGACAGATCCCTGGTTCATCCAGAAGGTAAGGTGAAGGATGTGCTGATCACGATTGATAAATTTATTTTGCTAGCTGACTTCATCATTCTAGACTATGAGGCCGACAAAGATGTGCCCATCATTTTGGGGCGACCTATCCTATCAACGGGTCGTGCTCAAATTGATGTGCACAAGGGAGAAATCACTTTGAGTATAAACGAACAGAAGCTCAAATTTAATATAATTTGTTCCATTAAATTTTTGAATAAAGAAGACCTACAAGATTCTGATAATGACTTGAATTTGATTAAAGAAGTAAAGTCTGATGAAGAATGTGAAGAAGAGGATGCCAACGCATCTGTAGCTGCCTGCAGTGCGATTGTTGCAAAAACAAACAAAGAAGAAGAAATGATCGTAACGCAATAAGAAGAGCCAAAAGAAGAAAGAAAAACAATGCAACCTTCCCTCGTGGAACCACCAACACTTGAACTAAAGACCCTACCAACCCATTTGAAGTACG
>NC_052358.1:49215316-49223653 GCF_009727055.1 Benincasa hispida
CTTATGGAGCTGCCTAGCCATTATGGAGAAATTCTGAAGAGATGTAAAGAGACGAACCTGGTACTCAACCTAGGAAAAATGTCACTTCATGGTGAATAGGGTATAGTGTTGGGACACAAGGTCTCCAGGGAAGGTTGGAGGTGGCAAAGCAAACATTGAAGCAATTGAAATCTCCACCTCCAGCGCGTGAAGGCTGTGCGAAGCTTCTGAGCCCAATGTGGGATTCTATAGATGATTTTTCAAGGACTTTTCTAAGATTGCACAACCACTGAGTGCGTTGTTAGAGGTAGACAGGAAATTTGAGTTGGACAACAATTGCCTCAACGCATTCAGAGTATTAAAAGATGCGCTGATTACCGCGCCCGTACGAATTGTACCGAATTGGACAATGCCATTTGAAATCATGTGCGACGCAAGCGGGTATGCGATGGGGGCTGTATTAGCGCAAAAGAAGAAAACTATTTTGCACCCCATCACATATGCGAGTAAAACTCTAAACCCTTCTCAAATAAATTATACCACCACTGAGAAAGAACTTCTGGCTGTGATTTTTGCGTTGGAGAAATTCAGGGCATATCTGTTGGGAACCAAGGTATTCATTCATACTGATCACTCGGCAATCAAATATTTAATGACAAAAAAAGACGCAAAGTCGAGGTTGATCAGATGGATTCTCCTCCTTCAAGAATTTGATATCGAGATAATTGATTGGAAGGGGACAGAGAATCAAGTTGCGGATCACTTGTCCAGACTGGAAAATCCCGAGGTTGACCGCAATGAATCTGAAGTGAGTGCTGTGTTTCCGGATGAGCAGCTGTTCCACATAAAAAAATTTCCCTGGTATGCGGACACCGTTAATTATTTGGTTTTGAAACAATTTCCTGAAGATTACACCTACCATCAATAGAAAAAGCTCAAGCATGAATGCAAACATTATTATTGGGATGAGTCGAATCTGTATAAAAGAGGTGCAGGCCAAATCATTTGATTATGCGTACCAAATGCTGCTCAACAATGCATATTATTGCAATGCCACGACTCGCCATATGATGGGCACTTTGGAGGGCAATGCACTGCATCCAAGGTTTTGCAAAGTGGATTCTTTTGGCCTTCATTATTCAAGGATGCGGCTGGCTACGCAATGAAATGTGATCGGTGTCAATACACAGGCAAAATTTCATGGAAGAACGCAATGCCAATGAACACCATCTTGGAGTTGGAATTATTTGACGTATGGGGGATTGATTTCATGGGGCCATTCCCTCCTTCGCATGGCAAGCACTATATTTTATTGGCCGTCGATTATGTCTCCAAGTGGGTAGAGGCAATAGCATGCGCCGCAAGTGATGCGGCCGTAGTCTCCCAATTCCTCAAGAGAAATATTTTCACGCGTTTTGGCATTCCCCGTGCCATCATAAATGATGAAGGATCACACTTTGTCGATCACAATATCAAGGAGTTGTTGCGCAAGTACAATATCCTTCACAAAGTGGCCACCGCATACCATCCGCAAACGAATGGCCAGGCTGAAGTGTCCAATCATGAAATTAAATTGATACTTGAGAAGGTAGTAAAACCTTCACGAAAAGATTGGGCAATGAAGCTTGATGATGCATTGTGGGCATACCGGACCACATTTAAACACCAATAGGTATATCCCCCTGTGCATTGGTATTTGGCAAGGCGTGTCATTTGCCTTTGGAGCTGGAGTATAAAGCATTGTGGGCGGTCAAGAAGTTGAATTTTGATTTAAAAAAGCAAGGGAAGCGCGAAAACTGCAGTTGGTCGAGCTAGAAGAATGGAGGACCAACGCATATGAGAATGCGAAGATTTATAACGAGCGCACCAAGCGCTGACATGATAAACGCATATGCGCTAGAAACCTCCAAGTCGGGCAAAAGGTCTTAATTTTCAATTCAAGATTGCGGCCCTTCCCGGGAAAATTAAAATCGCATTGGTCTGGTCCCTTCATCATCAAAGAAATATTTCCCCATGGTGCGGTGGAACTGATCACCGAGGATGGCAGTCGAACATTCAAAGTTAATGGATAACGAATCAAGTCATATTGCGGAGGAGATTTCCAACCAGAAACAGCCTCCACAAAGTTGAAAATTTTGGACTACCCTTTTACATGACTTTTGAACTCTCTTTCCTTCGTCACTTTACTTTTATTCAAGCTATCTGCATCTTACTCATTCTTATAATTTCCTTCTTTCTCTAAAAAAAAAAAAAAAAAAAAAAAAACTTGTTGTTTTGTTTTAAAATCATTTAACCCTCTCTTTGTCTGTTTACAGTGATTAAGGCACAGGATTGCGGAGATATTACCAGAAGAAGCAAATGATCTTACTCCATCACTGCAATCCACAAAAGTAAAGATCGCCGCAAGGATGGATGCATCAATACACACTGCGGGCGACAACGCAAAATTTTGGGGTGTATTTTTCCTTATCCTTATTTCAAATTTTGCGCTATCACATTACATTTCACTTTTCAAAGTTTTATCACCGCATCCTCCTTGATTCCCGCAATCATTTAACAAGTAGATAAATTTAGTAGTTTACCGTATTCTATTTCTTTGCCAAGTATGATTTCAATGATGAAAAATATGCTTCTATGTCTTTCGTATATATCAAAGTCAACTTAATCTTAAGATAGTAACCTCATGAAATATTTCTAGAAGTTAGGGGTTTGCTAGCTTTCTTTCAAACTCTCTTTACAACGCATTCTATGACCATCGCATGACTTATTTTAATTTCTTTTGGCAATGAGGACATTGCCGCATTTTAAATTTGGGGGTGGGGTATTTCTTTCCGAACTTGCTCCTACATCTACAAAAAAAATTGAGAATAACAAGTCCACTGTCAACGCAATGGGAAACCCATGTTGATAAGAGTTAAGTTGTGAAAGGCACTTACCCGTAGTTAGATGTCTGCATGACACATGGGGGTAAGCCAAAACGAAAGTAAGTCACTAGGATCAACGTATAAATCAATGACCGCAACTCCAATGCCAAATCGGGATGAGTTTAGTCTGAGAAAGAGTGCAATGCTCGTATTGGATGTCCGCATGACACCCGTGGGGGCAAACCAAAATGAAGGCAAGACACTCGGATCAGTGCAAGGTCAGAAAAAAATAGCAATAAAGAAAATTTTTTTTGCAAGGATAAATCATTTGACACCCCGGTGGAAAATTTTCTTTTTGAAATAAATCATGCGATGTTCCGGAATTTAGTAAAATCCTTTTGAAAGTTAAGCTTGCAATCCCTAAGTCTTAGAAATATTGTAGGAAGAGACTTGAATAAGACTTAAGGAAATTCTGGCATATAGGATTTGAATGAAATATTCTTGAGAAATCTAGGAAAAGAACTTTGCAGTTGACTTGCTAAAGGAATCTTTAGCTTATGCTTGAGGACAAGCACTGTTTAAATTTGGAGGTGTGATAACGGGCAGAAACGCACGTTATCATAGTGCTAAGTTCTTAAACAATATTGGATTGCATTGATAAAATATGATAAATTGCATCCATTAATCCTAAATTTTATAATATTGCGGTCGCATGCGTCCAACACATTAGAACATTTGATCTTTCTATTTTTGTGCAGAATATGCGTTAACGCAATGCAAAGATTGCGATCATTGGTCGAGCGCAACTTCACCCAAGGCTTTGCGTTGATCCTGCTCTTAAACATTCGCCCAAGAAGAATCGCCGCAACTTAGTCAGCGCAACATGGTGGGCGCATCCGGATGAAAGGATAATTAAGAGCAATGGGACAGAAAGCTGATGACAGTCAGATCCAAATTAAGTTGACAGCCAATAACAATCATGAAGTACATTCAGCCTTATCGGTGACAATTATCCAGTGCATCAGTCAGGAATTAAAGCTATACCATCTGTACAACCAGGAGAGAGAAGCCACCTTTCACCATGGAAGATCTATAAATACCAAGTGCATTCTTCAGAGAAGGGGTTAAGCAGTCGATTAATTCACCACTTTACAAGTTCACGCCTCTGTCCATAGTTTTCTTTCATTTTAAGGCGAACGCGAGGAAGAAAGTGTGTCGGTAGATCGTTCCGGTAAGCTTAGAAAAGCACCGGAAGCTCCAAGACAGAGAGAGGGCCGACGCCTGCGAAAGTGGAATCATTTTTAGATCAGAATAGAGATTCAGTGTAAAAAGCCTCGGTCAGCAAGGAATTTCTACCAGGCTCTCTACCTTTACTTTCCACTGTCATTTTGTATTCAACTTATTTATAAGAATGGAATATCTTTCTCTATATCTGTTCACTTTCTTTTGTTCACGCATGAGTAGATAAATTAGTTGAATGGGTTGAGAAGCAATTAGCTAGCATAACGAGGGAATCTTCATTCTTGTGATTGTCTTGTTTATGAATACTTCATTCGTCTATTAGAGATACTCGGGAGGGTAGTCTAAGGACAGGATTTAGACTTGCGAAGGTCAACTCAAAATCTAGGTTTGGAAGAACCAGATTAGAATGCATAAACGAGAGATAGGTGCTTAGGAATGAACACTATTTGTTATTAACGCAGCGCATGCATCTTAGCAATAAGATATGATTGTATGCAGTCACCATGTTTTCATGCATTGTGCACCAACTCATAGGTCAAAAGGAGCATCGCATTTACATTGGGAAATGACTTATTGTGCATGGTTGTAACATGATTGCATAGTCTGACGCATTCCCAAGTAACGCTAGCTAAGGATCTTCTCAACCCGTTCATCACATACTCATTGCATCTATCAACGCAACTATCTTTCTCAAATCCGCACCCTTTATTTACTTCTTTTTCATCAACACAACAATACACCCAACACTTTATTTATTTACTTGGTTACCAAAAAGTTTTCATAAACATTACCAATGCAACCATTTTCACAAGTCCCTGTGTTTTGACCCTGGACTTACCAGGAAACTTAGGGGAATTTACACTTGAATTCCGCTGCGAAAACTTGAGTGCACAACGCAATCCATCAACGCATATCATCTGTATTTCCATTCAATAAAATAACACATCAGTAAGTCTTTGAAGCAAGCAATCATTTCCATTCTCGAAGAAGAAGCTTTGTGCAAAAGATCACTTCTACCTGGAAATCAAACCTGAAAAGGAAGCTTTCCACAACATTTCTACCACATTGACACTCTTTCCGTATTTGTTCTTTTTTTCTATTCATCTACTGTGTTCATCTCTAAACTTTCATTCACTATCTGTAACAAATGCTTATCCTTAGATTTTAATATCATTATCGTAATCATTATCATTTCTCTGTTCTTCTCCATACATTCATCATCCATTTTCTTCATCATGTGTAACTAATCCCCCAGGGTAAAGTGGAAGGATTAAGCGAGTAAGTTAATATTTGTTGAAGAAATCGGCTAAGTTTAGCTAAAGCATGCTCGACAGCATCTTCACCTGTGAGAGCAGAAGTGAAGATGTTATTCCGCCTATCAAAAGAAGGTTAAAAGAATACATTAACTAAAGCAAGAAGTATTTCTAGAGATGGAAACCACCTTGTGTTCATCACGTTCATCCCTGTTTCACCAAAGACATATGGGAATGTGGCCGATCACCGAAAGGTATAAGCAAAGGGAAAGTCGAACCTTAGTTACGTCCTTAACAAGATTGACGAACATGCGATGTCCTTTCCCTCAACTCATTCTCTTTCTGACTCATTTCACAAGACTTGCCACCGCATTCATCAGACACTTTTGCACAACTTCACAGCCAGACCTGAAACTTGTATATTTAATTGTTCATTCATTTACTTTATTACTGCAATTTACTTATCATCGCTTTACTTTTATTATCGCATTCTACTTTTACTGTATTTTACTTTTCAAATCCAATTCATTATTCTTTTTGTTTAACTGGTCGCATATACCACATCAGTATCGCATTAATCACAAAAATCCCCGTGTTCGACCTTAGATCACTCTGAGAAACTTGCGTTGGAATTATACTTGGTTCCAGCGTAAGAAAACTTGTGACACGTGCACTACATGAACGCATACTATGAAAGCATCTAAGCATCACCGCATACATCATTTAAGACGTAGTATTGCATTATTATTATCGCAAAGCGCATATACATACATATAGATACGTCGTCAGCAACCTAACAAGTTGTTGGCAATACACGATTAAGAATAATTTATTATCCATTACAAGTTTTTGGCGTTGCTTCTAAGGATTGGCAACTTTTAATGTTGAACATTTTTATGGTATTTTGCAGGACAGATCTCTGTTGTACTATCTGTTTAACGCGAAGAGCAGGCTGACGGTGTATGAGTACTGGAACTGAACCAGAATTCAAAGCCGACCCAGAGATCGAGCATACTTTTCGCGAACGAGCACATCAAAATTGTATAAGGCGAAGAAGAACCATGGCTAACAACAATGATAGCCTGTTGGGAATCAAGGGATAAATCAGCCGGCGTAAGACCCAATTTTCCTGGCAGCCGACCGCAATATTTCAATGAGGAACTACGTGGCACCCAATTTATATGACTTCTCGCCCGGAATTGCAAGACCCAAGGTGGAGGAGAATGCAAGATTCGAAATAAAGCCAGTCATGCTACAAATGATCCAGAATGCGAGGTAATTTAGAGGTCTATAAGGAGAAGTCCCGCACTCACACTTGACCAGCTTTATTGAAATGTGCAATACATTCTCCATTCCTGGTGTGACTCCAGAAGGAATTAGACTGTATCTCTTCCCGTATACACTTCGACATGAAGCAAAAAGGTGGGCTCATTCATTAGAGCCAAATGAAATCAATTCATGGGACCAGTTGATTGAGAGGTTTATGAAGAAATTTTTCCCGCCTGCCGTCAATGCAAGAAGACGAAGGGATGTGTTGAATTTTAAACAGATGGAAAATGAAACTTTGAGCATCGCAAGGGTGCGATTCAAAAAATTGGTGAAGAACTGTCCGCACATCGGGATTCCCGATTGCGTTACGATGGAAACCTTCTATAATGGCTTGGATAGATCAACGCAAGCAGTTGTTGATGCCTCCGCGGCAGAAGGGTTCATGGATAAAACGTATACGGAAGCAAAGGTCATCTCAGATCGCATCTCGCGAAATACAGATGACTGGATGGATGACGAGTATAGAGGAAGAGGCCCGGAGCGAAGAAAAGTAGAAAGTGCCATTGTACCAACTGATACAATGACCACCTTGGCCGCCCAAATGGCCGCAGTCACCTCACTCCTCTAGACTATGGCTATTAATCAAGGACATCTTTCTCAAAGTGCAGCGCAAGCCAATGCACTGACGCAAATGGCAGCAGTAAGCTACGTCCAATGCAGAGAGGGGCACTCAGTGGAAGTCTGCCCGTCAAATCCACAGTTCGTGTACTCTATTCACAATAACCCGTTCAGCAACACATATAACCCTGGTTGGCGGAATCAACCCAACTTCAGTTGGGGAGGCAATCAAGACCAGGGAGGCCAAAGGAATCTATAGAATAGTCATTCCAGGAAACGAGGTATTCCTCCGATTTTCCATCATCAGAATTAAAGCCAGGGTAATTATCAAAGTAAACAGCTGCACAACCAACCGTCCTCTTCTAACACCTCTTCTAGTACCTCGTCTTTGGAATCACTATTGAAACAATATATAGAAAAGTGGTAGAAAGACGGTCCCCGTACCGTCAAAACCGTACGAGGCAATCATGCAGTCACAAGCTTCCTCCATTAGAAATTTGGAGGTACAGGTTCGACAGCTTGCGAACGAGCTTAAGATAGAGCACCTGGTACGCTGCCCAGCAACTTGGAAGCACCGGGACCAAGCGGCAAGGAACAATGTCAAGCAGTGACATTGAGAAGTGGTAGAAAGACGGTCCCCGTGCCATCAGTACCAGAATTAGTAGAACGGCCAAAAGACTCAATCACCAACAATGACCACTCAACTACAAACAACAGATCTACCAGTTTAGAAGCACCTACCTCTACAAGAATGAATCTAACCAAAACCCAGAACCAAAGTCATCGCAAACTCCAACCCCAAGAACACAGGAAGCAAGGGACCTCAAGAACAATCAAAAGATCAGGAAGTACGGAGGGATCCTCTACCTTTCCCATCTAGGTTGAAAAAGAAAGATGATAGTAAACAATTCAAGAGGTTCCTGGATGTTCTCCGACAGCTACATATCAACATTCCCTTAGTAGAAGCGCTGGAACAGATGCCTAACTATGTGAAGTACCTCAAGGGCATACTCGCCAACAAGAGGAAGATCGGGCAAAATGAAACTGTCGCACTAACATATGAGTGTAGTGCACTCTTCCAGAACAACATCCCCAAGAAAATGAAAGATCCA